>NC_134837.1:54816696-55062940 GCF_004210375.1 Tachypleus tridentatus | reverse complement strand
CGCATCCGCGTTGCGCCAAACATGCTCGCCCTCCCAGCCGTGGGGGCATTATAATGTGAAGGTCAATCCCACTATTCGTTGGTAAAAGAGTAGCCCAAAAGTTGGCGGTGGGTGGTGGTGACTAGCTGCCTTCCCTCTAATCTTACATTGCTAAATTAGGGACGGCTAGCACAGATAGCCCTCGAGTAGCTGAAAGAAATTCAAAACAAACAAACGAATGTAAATCTATAGTAATAAAATATTACATATGTAATGAATACAGTTGTACACAGAAAAGAAGTTGTTTTATTTTACCAGCTTAATTGTTTGAGAAATGGTTTTAAACTTTTATTAATCCAACCACAATTATGATGTTTTGTCATACGTCTATTTTAGTGATGTTAACAAGACGTTGTATCAAAGTACCCCCCTTTTCCTTTCTACTGATAATTCAGTTTGCGTGTCATCCTTTCGACACATCTGTGAAACCTTGAGCGTCTAACATCGTTTGGCTTTTGTTTTTTTGTTTTCTGTGATTATTATTATTACTTAATCTTCGAAGATCCTTTTAGTGCAGGAGTCTAACAACTTAGCAAAAGAAACAGCAGTTAGAATGAGCGATTATAGTGTCAGAAGAGACTGCTTGGCGCCTACAAAAGAGTATGGTTACGAGTTTTATGTACTAGAAACCTTGCCAAGAAAAATACGATGAAACAAATTTAACAGGAATATTTTATTTTAAAACAATAAAAAACAGTAAAATTATAAAAAAACAAATTAAAAACTTGGGGCAATGCTAAATGTTTACGCTAAAATGAGACTTCTTCAATAAACTTTATAGATTTCAAAGGTTCAGTGGGTTATATTAACCTGCAAGAAGAAGGGATGTGCTTCGATCATAACAGTCTCATGATAAATTTTCAATGAAAACTATGCTGCAGGAATTCTATATGTCATTGAGTCTACAAAGAAGAACTGTTTTCGAGCTTCCGTTTCAATAGTCTGACTGCACAGAAATTCATTTGGCCGTGCGTTTGATGGATTGGTTTCTTTCGAATTTCGCACAAAGCTACACGAGAGCTATCTTCGCCAGCCATCTCTAATTTAGCAGTGTAAGAATAGCGGAAGGCATCTAGTCGTCACCATTCACCGCCAACTCTTGAGCTACTCTTTACCAACGAATAGTGGGATTGACCGTCACGTAATAACGCCTCAATGGATGAAAGGGCTCAGGTTACGCTCGTCTGATGAAATGTATGTAATAGCGTGAAATATTCGTTTCATTCTTTAACTTTAGAGGTACAGTCGAAATACTTTGTTTTGTGAACTGACCTTTATATTCGTAGATTCTCTCTTGTTATGATGGCGCACTTTTCGTTTAATGGCTGACATACTGCTTATTGCAGGTCTTTTTCTAAATGCTGAGATGCAAAAAATGATTCATATTCCTTTGCTTTACAGTGCCATGAAGTATATATTCAAGACTGCTCAACTCATTAGATATGAAATTACAAGTTATGAGTACACTTTAATAAAATCCTCAATAACACTACTTATGTATGTAAGATTATGTACATTTCTAGTATTGAATTAGTGTTATCTATACAAAATGATAATTTGCGATTCAATATGTAATGGTTGTTGGTCATTCTCTACTTTTGCCGCCCTTATTAGGATATTGCGTAAGTTATTATTTGTCATAGCACTCAAATAACATGCTATTTATACGTGTACTTGTCGTGGGCAGAGCACAGACAGCCCGTTGTGTAGCTTTGTGTCTAATTCCAAACAAACAAACATAGAAGTAATAAAAAAATGTGGTCTTACTTTTCTCTATTTCTTAGATTCAAACTCAAAAAGCTGTACTATAATGGTGTATGTAATATTGTTTTATATTTCAATCAAATAAAGGATAATTCTAACCGTATAAAATGACATAAAATAATGAACGCAGCAAAACAAAATTTTAAGATAATCTCCTTCTATATACTAGTTTTAGTTTAGTTTCATTTGTAGATCCAAAGAGCCTATGTCTCAGAAATAATTATAGAAACGGTTGAACTATTCCTTAAAATATTTTTTTTTCAATTAATGAATTTAAAATATTTATTTTATGTAAAAAAATCTAAAACCTTAAATAATATGTATATATATATCGCTTTCAAGTTAAGCGTTTTTGGCTATTTAATAATGTCTGAAATTAGTAATACATACAAAATGTAAATATACTTTACTTGATAGTAGTGTTACATTTATTACTGAAGAATTATGAGAATTTTTCCGACGAAAGAAAACGTGTTTCCACGTGTTTTAGGTGCTAAGTAGGGTGACATTTCGTTTCATAGAAATGAAACTAAAATAAACACAATGTTAAAAACAAAATTTCGAAACTGAACGTAAAAGTTGGTAACATGCTATAAACTTACAATTTATGATGTATTTTATTTTTAGTTTTTTATCTTCTTATGTTTATCTTTTTTTTATTCTTATATTAATTTGGGAGAGCAATCACCTCCTTACAACTGTCTGACGTTGTGGGCTTGAGCACCCACATCTCGTTCTCCTAATTTCTAATCTTCTTATATGAGACTAGTGTATTGGAGGTTAAAACTGATAGACGGTGTATCCCCACCGGAATGTGGGTCCTACTTCTTCAGTCCTTTCCAAAACCGAGGATACATTTTATAATCCCACGTTGTAGCTTGTACCCTAGGATATTTTTAAAAAATGCAGCGTATTTTGTTTAATTTTAATGTGCTTATGGTTGTAATACATATATATATATATGTATATATTCACATCATATGGATTTGAATTATGCAAGAAGTCTTTACATAAAGTAAAAGTAAATGGTAATAAGTTCAGGAGAAGCAAGAAAATAAATATATCAGTTGATTTGATCAATTATTTCACAAAACTCATTTTTAAAGTACCCTCATTATGACTTTTTAGATAAATGTTTTACGGTTGTTACATCATCATGGAATAATTCCTACAGAAATAGTAAGAACAGAATGTGAAGGAATAAAATCTGTCACGTGATCAAAGCCGCAAATATAGATCCATTTTGCTCCAGAGTTTCACTTCTTTATCCCCCAGAATGGACTTACAACTCTTTAACGCAGTGGACACAGCAGATAGCCTGTTATGGTTTTGTTTTAAACACTTTGTTCTTTCATATCCTTAAATTAACTGTTATTTCGTAAAGTGTTTTGGGCGAGAATATCTGGTTTGCGATGATTAAAAACAACTTTAGCAGTCATATTTTCTATTAATATTAATAAAAATGAAATTAGAGTTAGTTCAGAATGACTTCTTTACTAAATCTTCAGAGGGTTACAATTGTAATCATAGCGATTACTGAAGACACTAGATGTTAAAAAATATATTTGAATTATTGTTCTTCTTTTAAAGATTTAACTGTAATCGAACCAGATTTTTTTACGATGTGCAAAGCGAGATGCTACTTAGTGCAGGCTGTATAAATTTTCAACATGAGGCACCTTAAACACACTAGTCTAAGATCTTGATTTCAAGAACATATCTTTCCTACTATCTTGTTTGCATATTAGTTATCCAAAAATTTATTTCCTTTTTTGGAAAGTTTTTTTTATTTACCTATAATATACATTATGACACGTTATTTGAAATTAGAACATAAGAAATTAATCAGTGTTGATTTATTTGTAAGTTTTAGCCTGGTATTATAAACACACAGCAATAAAAAAGCTCTATTAATTATGTTTTCATGCCTGATAACCACTGAGCAAATATATAGTTTCAAGAACAAACTAGGCAAAGCTGTTTATATGCAGAGATGTAAGTTCTAACAAATAACAAATTCAGCGATCCCAATCGAATTGTAATAAACTAACCCAACGGAAATACGGAACATAAGATTATTTTACCAAACGTTACCATTTTAATTACCGATAAATCTTATAAAGGAAAGGTTGTAATTCAAATAATTCCTCACTACGCTTTACATTTTATAATCTTCTTTCCATTTAAACCTGTTCTAACATTCTTGTACTTTTAACACTTGTATGTTATTTTTTATTTTGTTGTTTCATATAATCTGATAGTTTTATAAAGATTCCTGTTTCATTTGCATTGCTAGTTATAGTATTTGTGCTATTCTGAAACGTCTGTTAAACATGGTATATAATATATATTTTTGTGATCAAGCCGTTTTAGTAAACTTTCTATAATCATCTTTAAAGAAAATACATACAAATAGAAAGTTGGAAAATTCTTAATAACTAATATTTGAAAAATTTGAAAGCTATTTTCAGAATAATTTTTACTGTTATTCAAAACTTTGTAAACATTTCTTATAGAAATAAGTAAAATTATTGGAAACATAAATAACATATAAAATGTCACAACCATCATTTATACATGTTTGCTATTGTTAGTACAATATTTCTTTCTTGCGACGCAGAATTCATGCTTGGGAGTTCTAAACATATGTAAAAAATGTCTTATAAAAGCTTCAGTTTATATGTGTGTGTGTATAACGTAACGTAAGGAAAATACGTAATTTTCAAGACTTCTAATACTTACCCAAGGTTTTCGACCATTGAGCGTGAGGTCTCCACTGAGGATACTGTTTCGGGAACTTTTCCTCTGACCACTCGGTGACCAGTGACATCTTATAGACAATGCTTGTCTTCCGAACAATACCGAGAAGCTTTAACCACTACGGCAAAGATACATGTTATTAACAAGCCCCATTTTACTGGCCTCTGTCCACTTGTACTGTGTACCATTTTGTGTGAAATGGACTTCTTCATTGCCTTATTAAAAAATCTTGGTTTCTTAAGAACCAAAGAGAATGAATGCTCATTTATAGTCTCCTTCCATATAACATACAAGTTACGTCAAATCTTGATGTAATGAAATAATTGGTCAGTTTAAAATGTTGGGGAGGAGTATGCGTAAGTAGCCCCACCTTCTCAATGTTTATTAGGAAAATGACCCACTAAACGTTAGTCCGCTAGAAGAAAGGATGGGTTAAACTAAGGAAACTAATAATACAGTTCTACTAACCTAGTTTTAAAGTTCAAGAATAAAATTATTTGCTTGTAATTAAAGTAGATAAAAAATAGATCATCAAGCACCAGACAATCGTATTGTCTTCTGTTTCTTTCTCTTAGATAGCGCTGGGTTGAATACTAAGAATGAGATCACAAGTCAGATCATCTTACGTTTAAAACCATAGCTTGAAGAAAAGTCTTTAGTTAGTCTGAAAACATGGAAGAATTTCCCTAGAAAATGTTAATGCAGTATAAAATATACATTAAAATGAAGAAAAAAGCTTCAACATTGAATCAGCATATTTTTTATCTAATGAAAATTATGTTTAAAGTTTAACGTTTTGTCTTCTTAAAATAATTATAAATAAAATGGATTATTCACAATTTATAAAGGGTATGAAAAAAGTACACGTATTGCCATCTTCCGGAAAAATTTGATATAGATGCATCAATCAATGGCTGCATAGATTGATAAATGATAGGTGACGCTACAACTAGGACGCACGCAGGAAAACGACTATGAGGAGGCGTAAGTATATCTTCTGTGACACAGAAACATAGTGACACTGACACTATTCCTTTGGGTGTAGAAAACGATGTTGCACACTGAAGGTTGCTAGTTGTACATAAATTGTAGGTCATAGAAGAGTAAACTGCATATATATGTGTCATAAATACTAGTCTCTAAATAAAAGAAAATTGACTTAGGATATTTATATATTGGAAAAAAGGTTAACAGCAGATGCAAATAGGCCTAAAAAGACATACGGCACATAAAGAAAACATTTACTATAACTTTTGCATGAAAACGTGGTAACTGAATATAGACTTTAGGCTGGAATAAAGTAACATACTATAGATAACAACGATAATAATAATAAATATTGCTTGCGTATTATGTGTCTTACAAAACTGATATCTTACTGTTCATGAATTTTATTATAGTGTAATATTCTTACCCATCTCTTGCAGGTGTTTACTTCCATTATTATTTGCTGCAGTAGACAATATATACACTGCTGGCCAAAATCTTAAGGCCAATTAACACGAAGAAAAAATATGCATTTTGAGTTGTTAGACTCAACCACTTATTTGAGTAGAGCTTCGAAAAATGAAAATAAGAAAAGGGAAAATAAAAATAAAAATCTTTTTTTAGAATTTAATAGAAAAAATGTGAACACTATGAAATTAGCCTAAATACTAGCTGGTCTAAAGTTTAAGACCATACTGAAACGAAGCGTTAATCGGTAAACACGTAACAAAATTTAGTCATTTGTGATCAAGAATTATCGTTTTCAACATCTCCCACTGACATCTCCTGTGTTACATTGGGTAAAAATATGACAAAGGCTAAAAAGTTGACAGAGTTTGAACGTGGCAGAATTGTCGAGCTGCAAAAGTAAGGTCTCTCTCAACGTGCCATCGCTGGTGAGATTGAGCGTAGTAAAACTGCTGTAACAAATTTCTTACAAGACCCTGAGGGATATGGAACGAGAATTTCAAGTGGTTGGACCAAGAAACTTTCGCCGGCGTTGAGCAGGAGGATTAGAAGGGTTGTCCGACAAGACACCAGCCGATCGTCGAACCAGATTAAAACCCTTAAGGACGCAGAATGCAGCTCGAGAACAATAAGACGGCATCTACGAGAGAAAGGCTTTAAAAACCATAAACGTCTTCATAGGCCACGCCTCCTTCCACACCATGAAAAACAGCTTTGTTAAACTTTGCTGAGAAGCACCAAACATAGGATGTAGAAAAGCAAATGAAGGTTTTGTTCTCTGATGAGAAAACATTTAACCTGGATGGTCAAGATGGCTTCCAACGTTACTGGCACCATAAGGATATCCCACCGGAGACATTTTTTACACGACACAGCGGAGGAGGATCCATCATGATCTGGGGTGCTTTCTCCTTCCATGGAACAATAGAGCTTCAAGTTATACAGGGGCGTCAAACAGCAGCTGGCTACATTGGCATGTTGGAGAGAGCATCTTTATTGACTGAAGGTCCTCGCTTGTGTGGAAATGACTGGATCTTTCAGCATGACAACGCTGCTATCCACAATGCCCACAGGACAAAGGACTTTTTCATGACGAATAACATGATTCTTTTGGACCATTCAGCGTGGTCGCCCGAACTGAACCCCATTGAAAATGTTTGAGGATGGATGTCAAGGTAAGTCTGTAGAAATGGACGTCAATTCCAAATAGTGCATGATCTTCGTGAAGCCATCTTCACCACTTGGAATAACATTCCAACCAGCCTTCTGAAAACGTTTATATCGACCATGCCAAAGCGAATGTTTGAAGTTATTCGCAATGATGGCCGTGCAACTCACTACTGAGATCTTTTGTTGGGCATTTCCTACCCTGTTTAGGACTTCTTTTTGGTATGATCTTGAACTTTTGACCAGCTAGTATTTAGGCTAATTTCATTTTCCATATTAAATGCTCACAAAGTTTTTTATTTTTATTTTCCTTTTTCGAAGCACTACTCAAATAAGTGGTGGAGTCTAACAACGCAAAATGCTTATTTTTTCTTTATGTTCAATGGCCTGAAAAGTTTGGCCAGCAGTGTACGTCAGAATGCTTAGAACGCTAAAAGTGTATTTAGGTACTCGTTAAAGGCAAGGAACAGATAGCTCATTTTTAGTTTTTTAAATTCATAACGTAGGTAAATGAATATTTATAATTATACATTAATTTTTCTCTACGTTAAAATGGTTTTATTTGAAAGCTCTCGAACCTCTCACCGGAGCCTTCATCAAGCAAAAATTTGATAAAGGCTCTGGTAAGAGGGTCCAGCGTTTACCAATAATATTTACTTTTTATTTTTGATTTAAACACAGAAGTACACAAGGGCTGTCTCTGCTTTGTCCACCACGGGTATCGAATCTATGTTTTTAGGGTTAAGTCTGCAGACATACCACTGTGCTACTGAGGTGGCACTTGCAAATAAAACTATTGTAACGTAGAGAAGAAAAAAACTTGTTTAATTCAATACATAGATAATAGATCTATTTATGTGTAATGTCTAATTCTGTTGGTTACTTCTATTAGTGTTCGGTTCCCCTCGGTGGGCTGAGCAGATAGCCCTTTGTGGCTTTGCTATACGAAAACACACACACACACTTCTATTAGAATATAGTGTACTTTCACGTTTAATGATGCTGCTTACCAATAATACTGTATATTTATTGCTGTTGTTTATCTATAACAGTCTATAATATATCCTTACCCACCTATGGTGACTGTTTAATCATGTTCCTCTACAATATCTTTACTCATGTATCATTGTTAATTACTTCTAGTACTACTAGATGTA
Organism: Tachypleus tridentatus; assembly: GCF_004210375.1. NCBI lineage: Eukaryota > Metazoa > Arthropoda > Merostomata > Xiphosura > Limulidae > Tachypleus > Tachypleus tridentatus. The sequence goes on along the minus strand of NC_134837.1, from coordinate 55,054,598 downwards.
CTTCCGCAGGTCACAAAAGTGTTTTGTTTGAAAAGTATCTAAATAAAGCCGAAATTAAAAACAACAAATACTTTGTTTTGTACTTCTGAAATTCATATGTCATGCTATATTATAAGCCTACAGAATGTGTAGCTTTTCTCGTGATTCATGGCAAGCCTACGTTTCATTAACGTCACTATAATACAAATTGCAACGTTAAGCGTCTCTTATGTAACGTCATTTTAGCATCTACTGGCTGACTAGCGGACAACAGACTATTGTACAATGGTGTATGTGATACATCAGGTGACCATTTCGGAGAAATAAAGTACTTTTGTCCATTTATTACTATTATATACTTCTATAACTATATGTCTGTCTGATCATGCACTAGTTTCCTTGTTACTACTCAGAGTATTTTACACAATAACTATTGCATGCATATAGAGAACATCACTATAGAACAGCGTTCAATCATTTTAACCAAGACTGTACTTTCGAAGCTTTTATTAGAAATATTCAACATTCTATGTCCATTTCCAATAAAAAATAAAATATATGTGGAGTTGCTGGTGTTTCTTCGAGTTATCAGAATAATCAGTCTTCAAATTCGTTAAATTATTATAAGATTTGTGGTTCTAAACGTCCAAACAAATTTCTGGATACAATCTTTTGTAATTGTTATAGCTAGCTAAATAAATATCCAATTTCTGTATTAATGTTATTTAACTCAGCTGCTAATGAATTTCAGTTATACCTGGAATAATCCAGTTTTTCATCTTTGATTGAAATACTGTAGCTTACAGAGCGATATTTATCTTTATTAATTCTAACCTACGTTCTTAAAATATCAAGATTATTGAATATTATACTTGTGATGGCAAGAAACCTCTTTGAGATACATGAATGTTATGCTGTTTTCGTCATTATGCTTTTTTATCTTGAAATTGGGAAACAATATAAATATTTTTAATGCATCGCTTCTAGCAATTAGTACAAAACTACTATATTCAGTTTGTTGTTTGGGGTACACTTTAATGCGAAGTAACAATAAAAATATCGCTTATAACAACTTTATAATTTTTGTTAATTATATTAATATAAATTATGTTTATTTTTAGAGGAAACAAACTTCCCATCACCGTTTGAGATATTTTTTTGAAATTGTTAAAGAATCCAAATTGAATCCATTTTTTGATGAATCCACCATCGTAAGAGGCTTCATGTTGATATTAACTTATCAGTTCCATTCTTACTATCTGAAACTTCAAATATTTTAGGTCCATTGTCATCAAATACCAGGATCTTGTTACTTGTAGTTTCTAAAGTAACGATATAGACGAACATATCCAGTTACTCACTTATGATGTATTCGCTCGTGATATTTATTGGTCCTTTACATGATATGATGAGCGAGACAGGGTAACTCAATTTATTCAATCAATTACCGATGTGTAATTCAACTTTTAAAAATATTTCCTGTATTAACGAATATTAACTTACACATCCCAGTTGAGGAATCGTCTTGCTTTGTAAGTTTTAAGTTTGGATAAATATAATCATTAGAATATAAAATGATATAATTCATATCTTTAATGTAGAATTCATGTTTAGCATTCTCATTTTCGTTGATATCCCTATCGTCGCAATGTTGTTTGCATTGAAAAGTTTATATAATGATTTGTTAATAATTAGACATACTCGTTAAATCCCAAATTATTTCCATTTATTTTAAATCTAAATCTTTCAAGTACAATTTCATATTATGTTTAAGGTTTCTTATTTAAAATAGTAGATTTTCTTAATATATTACTCATTTTACTTTTTATGAACTCTTTTTCTTTACTCTTTGAAATTTCAAAAGCTTTATCTGCTGTTTAGTGCAAAATATCAGCAAAAATACCTTTCTCAAACTTTGACATTTCACAAACAAACAATGGTTATTATAATTCATTTTTTTTTGCTTAAAAGTAGTTTATATAATCTATACACAAGACGATTTCGTTGGACCATTGTTTAAATCTGTAATTTTCACTCTTGTTCTACAAATATAATCTAATGTATTAATATCTGCACATATTGAATTTGTTTCTTCAATTGTAATTAAAATTTATGGTGGAGCACAATGAGTAAACCAATTTAAAACTTCATTAAACACTCATTACTATATAATACTTCATTAAAAACATGATAATTAATGTGAATGTCGTCTACACCTCTAGGGAGGCTGGTTGTATGTTTTCTTCTCTATTCCTGATCAGAATCAAATCCTGGTATTTCCTGAAACTTATTTTCAGTTAAGTCAAGCTGTTAATTTGAGAGAATTTGATTATAAACCATGAATTTTCAAACTGAATACCAAATTTTGTAAGAATATCATTAAATAGTTTAACATAAACAATAATTCATTTCAGTTGTTACTCCATTACACATATTGTAATATTTAAAAGCATGTTTTAAAATGTTTTATTAATTTTGTTTCGTGATACCCACTGACATAGATTTTAATGCTAAATAATAATTTTCGTTATTTACAGCGATGGGAGCTTCAACTCTTATTTAAATTATTCTTAAATTACTCTAGAATCTGAAACTCTTACTATTGTCTTTTAATAAAACACAATTCTTGTTGAAATCACTCGGTGTTTGAATAAGTGTATATAATACTTCTTAATGATTGTGACTAGCATTTCTTTCTTGTATATAATACTTCATAAGGAATATGACAAGCGTTTCTTTCTTGTATATAACACTTCATAAAGACCATGACTAACGTTTCTTTCTTGTATATAACACTTCATAAAGATCATGACTAACGTTTCTTTCTTGTATATAACACTTCATAAAGACCATAACTAACGTTTCTTGTATATAACACTTCATAAAGACCATGACTAACGTTTCTTGTATATAACACTTCAAAAAGACCATGACTAATGTTTCTTTCTTGTATACAACACTTCATAAAGACCATGACTAACGTTTCTTTCTTGTATATAACACTTCATAAAGACCATGACTAACGTTTCTTTCTTGTATATAACACTTCATAAAGACCATGACTAACGTTTCTTTCTTCTATACAACACTTCATAAATATCATGACTAACGTTTCTTTCTTGTATATAACACTTCATAAAGACCATGACTAACGTTTCTTTCTTGTATACATTTTATTTAACGATATTTACATTTTTTATATATATATATATGTAGAAAGCTCGAATTGTATCTATTCATATCAATAAATACAATGCATTAAGTTTGTTTGTTTGCTTTGAATTTCACACAAAGCTATGCGAGGGCTATCTTCGCTAGGTGACCCTAATTTAGTAGTGTAAGACTAGAGAAAAGGCAGCTACTCATCACCATCCACTGCCAACTCTTGGGCTATTCATTTTACCAACGAATAGTGAGATTGACCATCATATTATACTGCCTTCAAGGCTGAAAGATTGAGCATTTTTGTTGTGACGGGGATTTTGAGCCCATCGACTCTCAGATTGCGAGATGAGCATCCTAACTACCTGGCCATGCCGGGTCCCCAATCTTTTGATTCTTATGTTTATGAGACAAAATCCGACGATCTCTATAAAATAAAAAATAAAATGTTAATTTCTTTAATGTTTTATACTATTCAAAATATAATTCTTAGGGTTAGTAAACAAAAACGTTTTAGGTAGAATGAAAGACAGATACAATGGAAAATATTGACTAGATTTGTAGGGTTTAAAACTAAGATATATGCTTTACAAATAAAGAAAATGACAGATTTTATAAGTCTAAGAGTGTAAGTAAGTTATTGTTAAAACTAGAATTACATTTGAAAAATATTTATTTAATCAAAAATATATGCTTATAAAAATAATAATCTAATCAGAAGTATAAAGTATGAAATATATTTTGTTCCAGTTAACAAGGAAGCCCTTAGCTTGAATGATGACAAACAACATATGGTATTAACATCTTTCATACAAAGGTAAGCATTAATTTATAACGTATAAATGAAAGTTGTAAAATAAATTGGTACTATTGGAAAACATCGATACATCGAAACTTGTAAGATGAGTAAACTAAATACAAAAGGTAAATTATGGAACTCTAATCTGAAAATTAATTAAATCTCGGTTTGGCGAAATATTATACTTCAGTTAATTGATAATATCTGAGATGAATTCCATAAATATTTTAACTCAAAGATTTAATAAAAAGCTCGATAATAATGTTATTAAGCAAATGAATGAAATGAAATATCTTTCATTTGTTTATAAGGGAGATTGTGGAAATGATCAAAATACTCATGTCATCGAATCTTAAATTTTTAGATAATTTGTGAGTTATATTTTCAAGGAGCATTCAGTAGACGCAGGAACCCTTTGATGTAGAGGCAGGATGGGGTAAAGCAACGAAAGCACGTTCACTAGTGCTGTTTACTTCTCTTATTATTTAATATCTTTGTTTTTATTGCTGTTTACTTTTCTTATTATTTAATATCTTTGTCTGTTTTTATTGCTGTTTACTTTTCTTATTATTTAATATCTTTGTCTGTTTTATTGCTGTTTACTTCTCTTATTACTTAATATATTTTCTGTTTTTATTGCTGTTTACTTCTCTTACTGTTTAATATCTTTGTTTATATTGCTGTTTACTTCTCTTACTGTTTAATATCTTTGTTTATATTGCTGTTTACTTCTCTTATTACTTAATATCCTTGTCTCTTTTTATTGCTGTTTACTTCTCTTACTGCTTAATATCTTGGTCTGTTGTTATTGCTGTTTACTTTCTCATTACTTAATATCCTTGTCTCTTTTTATTGCTGTTTACTTCTCTTACTGGTTAATATCTTAATCTGTTGTTATTGCTGTTTACTTATCTTGTTATTTAATATCTTCGTCTGTTTTTATTGATGTTTACTTCTTCAATATTTTACTACTCTTTCATGTATATCTGAAGAATAACAACGCTAGCAACCAGATTTCGATACTCATGGTGGGCAGAGCACAGATAGTCCATTGTGTTACTTGGTGCTTAACTACAGACAAACAAACTACTACTACTGTATAATTATGTTAATACTGTTGCTGATTACTACAATTGTTATCAACCTATTAATCTAGTTTACTCCTATTACTACATTTATTACTACTGTTTTCTTCTATTACTACCTAATATTATCATTAACCTGTTTATGTTATCTAATTGTATTATTATATTCTATCCTTACCCATCTATTACGCCCCCTCTACTTATATTACTTTGTAATATTCTTATCCATTAATTACTGCTATTTACTTCTATTAGTATCTAATATGATTACCCACTCATTACTACAAATTATTCCTGGTAATATATAATATATTTTCTAATATATTACTTCTCATTATTACTATCTTTGCCTATCTTTAACTACATTCTTCTTCTTTTGCAATTTACTATCCTTAATTATTTATCGCTGCTGTTTAATTATCTTATAATAAAATATATTAGTCCATTTCTTTTGCTGTTTACTTTAATCATTAAGTAATTTTTAAGCGTCTGTTACTGGTACTTGTATCGCTACGTAATACATTCTCTCATATATTTTGCTATATACTATTCTTGCCCATCTGTTATCGCTATTTACTTTTATTAGCGCTTATAATCACTGCTGTGTACTTCTATTATTTTTAATATACCTACCCCTCTATTACTGCTTGTTACTTCTGTTATTAGATAATATACTTGTCCGCTTACTATGATTATTTAAATCAATTACTATTTATAAGTATTACCCATCTACTACTCCTGTTTACTTCTGTTGCTATATAATATCATTGCCCCTTTATTACCGCTGTTTACTTCTATTGCTATGTAATATCCTGCCACTATTACTACTTTTGTTAATACATAAGATCATCAAATATCTATTAGTGCTGTCTACTTCTATTATAATATAATATCGTCCTCCTTTTATTACGCCTTTCTATTTCTATTTATATTACTATGTAATATTATTATCAATCTGTTACTGTTGTTTACTTACATTACTGTATAATACATTTTCCCATCTACTGGAACTATTTACTTTTATTACTTCGTTATTATTGTCCATCTATTACCAATGTTTACTTCTATTAATACCGTTATTAATCTGCTACTGTTGTCTACTTCCTTTGGTACATAATATCTTTTACCATCTCACTTTTATAGAATCTAGTATTGAGCGTTTCTTACGGATGAATGGTATTTGAGTGATAAATGTATCGGATAAAATAAGATTTAAATTGAGTATTTATTTAAGAAACTTACAATACTGATTAGGTTACTTTTAAATATTTGCTTACTTCTATGTTATTCTGATTTACGTAAGATTTTATTTTTTGTCGTTCAAATATTTTTAAGCACTAACTACGTATGAAGAGTGAGGGTTCTGTCAGTTAATCTTAAAACATTTAGTTAAATACATGTACACTCCTAAACAAATATTAAAGAATGTTAAAATTAGAATAAGACATTTTAAGTGATGCTTTCTTTCTAACGCCCTACAGTGGTAGAGCAATATGTCTGTGGACCTAGAAACCGGGTTTCGATACCTGTGGTGGGCAGAGCACAAATAGCCGCTTGTGTAGTTTTGTGCTTAATTACAATCAAAACTAACTTGTATTTAATAAAGTTTATTTATTGTGCAAATATTTTTTTATATTCGTTTTTAATATTTTTAATATTCTGGAAACATTTTTCTATTATTTAACAGGAGGCTGTAGTTGAAGCTCATGATGTTCCTCTGACCACACGTTGCACTTTCAGCTATGTAAACAGTATAAAAGTGGTAGTTAATGTCGCTATTCGGTAAAGAATAATCATTCAAGCGACTGTTACTTCTAAATGTTCACCCTCCATCTTATTAAAAGTTTAAAATTAAGAACAGCTTTACCTAAACGATGAGATTTCTAACCGGACCAGCTGTGGTATAATATGATGTTTATGGTGGAAATGCCAAACACCTTCATTAGTACAAACATATACATTTATTAACGTATTTTCGTGATTCTTGCACAAAGCCAAATTATCAAAACATTTGCAACTTTTTTTTTGATAAAGAAAAATACTGTCAGTATTTTGTATTTAATACGTCACAGGAGACACTATTATCCAGAAATGGATCAAGTTTACATTCATTTTCTTTCTTTTTCTACACGAGAAAATTACTTTAGTTAATTAATGAATACACGTTTTATTATTTTCCTTTTGTAATGGTGAGTACGACCAAAAATATAATCATTGGCCCTTTTTATGGTTTAAATTATGTTTCCAATTAAAAATATATTTTAATATGCTACCTATTGAATATCTATTATATAAGCATTGTTATTTACCTGTAATGACAAATAAAATAAATTGCAAAGCTATTAAGTTCATGAACAGGAATGTTTTCTATATTCTAAAGACAGCTGGTATGGGTATTAAAAACTTTAATTATGTCAATCTGACTGTTTAATGTTTGTTTCTGTATTTCACTTAGTTATATTATTATGTTTACAACTCAAGCTGTGTTCTTTATCTATCTACACATTATCTGTTTATACGATATTTATATATCACTTAGTTTCTCTTTTTAGTTATTAAGATGTGAGATGAATATTTTACTTGAAATATGTCTAGTTACTTTTTTCTAGTTACTTTTTTCATACCTCTCATAAATATAAAATATATTAGAGTGAGTTTCATTCTAATAATCTCAATTATTTTTACCGGCCTAAAACTCAAAATGAATTACTGTTATACAAATCTTTACATATCACATTTAAAAAATAAATAAATATTTCAAATAGCTTCAAGAAAATGTGCTCATTCTAACATTGCAAGATAGTGAAAATATTATCCTAACCTTTCCAAGAAAAGGTATGCATTCTAACATTGCAAGATAGTGAAAAGATTATCCTAACCTTTCCAAGAAAAGGTATGCATTCTAACATTGCAAGATAGTGAAAAGATTATCCTAACCTTTCCAAGAAAAGGTATGCATTCTAACATTGCAAGATAGTGAAAAGATTATCCTAATCTTTCCAAGAAAAGGTATGAGTTTCTTAGAATATAGTTCTTTTAATGTAGAAAACACCTCCGTTTTATAATAACTGCTTAATAATTATCGTTTTCTTTTAAAAGTTTCTGGAGTATTTTGTGCGCCAGAAATCTGTAACTCCTCATTATTTGCATATTATAGTAATCAAAATCAATGGTAAGCTTTCCAGTTATATTTTTATATTAATCAAAAACAATGGTAAATTTTCCTGTTGCACTGATTATAGTCATTAACAAGAAGGTCAAGTTTTCTGTTATTGGGTTGAGGAATAATTCGTGAGCGTTTTTTCAAGTTAAAAAATATATTCATAAATGAAACGCTTTCGCAAAATATTTCATGTCATTTGGTAGATAATTTTTTGCTCTAATAGATGGTGTGTTTGATTTTCATATGTCTTTAATTTTTGCTTTCATTTTCAGCTCATTAAATGGAATGTCAAGTGGACAAAATCGAGCATTTTCGACACCATCTGCTTTTCGTATTTAATTTCTTGCAATTTCGTTTAAAACAATGCATACTATATACCTAGGTATTACATGAAATAAAGTATCATAATAAATGTTTTGGGTGTAATGTGTTCATGCATTGAAGTATTGTATAGTCTTGCATGTAATGCTTGAATGAAATTATTTAAAAACGCTCACGAATTATTCCTCAACCTAATATATTGTTTATAGTAATAAACAAGAAAAGGAAGTTTGCCAATTGTATTGATTACACTCACCAATAAGAATTGCGAATTCTCCTATTGTGTTGTTTATAGTCATTAACAAGGATTTACAACAAGGCTCGTATAATAATAGAGCATATGATTTTAAATTTTAAAAATCTATGATTATTATTTAGAAGTAATTTCATTTTTATGACCTTATAGCTACTTTTAATAATATTATTTATGAATATTATCTTTAGCTTTAAAAGGATAATTCGAGTTAAAGTATACAATAATAAGTTGACCAAATGTAGTATAGGTAAGAGTATGCACGACAGTTTTATCTAAATAAAACTCAATGATTAGTCCTCATTTTTGAATTGAATAAAACATACTAGTAAGGAGGTTATGGAAACATTTAAAACTTAATAGAATTTACTAACATTATGAATGAGAAGGAAGTGCTTGTGATAGTTCACAATGATTTAGTTAAATGTGGAATAGTTGGGACGACTATTATAAGTATTATAATATTATTAATATTAAATTATAAGTATTTTGTGGTATAATTGCTCTTCCAGTTGAAAAAAATATTTTAGTTTAATACATTGTTTGAAATCCTGAAGAGCGTTACAAGAACATGTGATTCGACGTTGATTTTACATGTATGTAATTATATTTATTTCTGTGTTAGAGAAGTATTAATTTCAATTAAACCAGAAACGGATGAACTGTTGAAAATCTCTGAACATAGAACACTTCTCAAGGGTGATTTATTTCTCCATAATGTTATGTTTGTATAGTTACATCATCTAGCACATGCTGTACATCCTTCAGAAAGGGTTTCTTACGCAACCTACAGAAATCAGAGAGATCACTCTAAGTTGAAGGAGAAATCAAACAGTGCCGTCACATTTCTCTCACGATCTGTACTGAACGCTTCGCTCTAGCAGGAATAAATCACGTGAGTGTAACACAAACGTAGAATCTAACTTATTACAGCTCAACATCTGGACGTAGGTCACACTGGTGTCAAACTATTATACAGATGCCCCACTTGATCTTAACACAAGGCTTTTTCAGTTGAGGATCAGGTTTCATCCTAAAAAAAAGCTATTAAAACATTACGATTTCTAAATAAGAAAAAGATGAACAGACAAACAAAACATTAAGATGGTTTCCAAAGTGTATTCTATACTTACACTGAGATCATCTTTGAAATAAATAAAAAGTTTATACGATATTACGGTATCATAATTACAAGTGTTAAAATATGTAAAAAATACAGTAAATTGATTGTAAACGCAAGAAAGACTTAGTAATTAAATATATTATGTTTTACATTATCTTCATCTATATAACTAGTTAAATTATATTTTACTGTTGTAATAAAATTATATTGTCAATTAGACTATTAAGTTAGTTATTTGACTGGATTTGATTCAGCGATTTTGCATAATATGACTTCGAAACCGAAGTATTAAAGACGTTGAAATTCCAAAACTCTCTCAAGAAACTGTGTTTTCTTACCATCTGTTTTTTCCATTTCGAATGGTTCAAAGTGTTTTCTATATAATAACATTCTGTAACCTAAAGAATCTAACAACAAACACTTATGGTGAAAACACTTTTTTATAATAGTTTCCTAGTAATTGTTCCCCACCCAAGAAATTAACCAATAAGCATCATGATTAATTTCACTTAGGAAAATAAATGTTCATGTTGTTTGGTAGAAATTACAAATTAATTTTACAAACTGAAAATAAGTTATTTTATCTACGTTGACTGATTTTATCAGTAAAAACAATTCAAAATAAAGTTGATTTTTATTCGACCTACTTCCTCATAGTTATTAATGTTGAAGAACCTGGGACGTTTGTCTACACACATTTTATCAACAACAATCAGGCTGGTAGTTTTCATAATTAATTAGTAATGCAAAAATAAAAGTGTTGAGAAGATGAACTCTCATCATATAGTCACTAATATTAACTTGAAATACTGATCTCCACACTTACCAGTGCGTAACAAGTGGAGACGTTTATCCTCAGTGGCACAGCGGTATATCTGCGGATTTATACTGCTAGTAACATGGTTTCGATACTCATGGTGGGCAGAGTACAGATTGCATCTCTTTGTGCTTAACTACAAACTACTACTACTATATAATTCTGTTAATACTAGAGCTGATAACTACTATTATTATTAGTTTATTACTCCAATTTACTACTACTATTATATATTATCCTTGTTCATTTATTACTGTTGTTTGTTTCGATACCCGTGGTGGGCAAAGCACAGATAGCCCTTTGTGTACCTTTGTGCTTAATAACAATTTTTTTTTATTTCGCGCAAAGCTACTTGAGGGCTATCTGCGCTAGCCGTTCCTAATTTAGCAGTGTAAGACTAGAGGGAAGGCAGCTAGTCATCATCACCCACCGCCAACTCTTGGGCTACTCTTTTATCAATGAATAGTGGGATTGACCGTCACATTATAACGCCCCTATGGCTGAAAGGGCGAGCATGTTTGGCGCTACGGGGATGCGAAACCGCGACCCTCAGATTACGAGTCGCACGCCTTAACACGCTTGGCCGTGTCGGGTCCCAGTACGAAACAACCTGAGACGTTGGTCTTTACATTTATTACTAAATTATCAACTGCAACAACGGTTTTTATAATTATCAATACTGAAATAAACAGCATTAGATGTTGATCTCCTTATTTAGCTAATAATATTGAACATCTTGGGATTCTGATCTCCACACTTAGTTATAAATACTGGACAACTTGGAACTTTGCTTCACACCCATAACATTAACCGAATTTTGGAATTACCTCTCATCATTAAAATGCTCCTTCATCTATCATTTGTGTGGCTATTCGTAACCAAATACTTGAATTAACTGTCATAATTATAATGTCTCACAATTAAACGTGTTCAGCGATTTATCGGTACTTGGAAAGGTGTATATTTAAACAGAAGTTTCAGTATGTGAGTCGGAAAGCACAAAAAAAAATTCAGTTAAAAATAAAACTGAGAAAAATTCAACAAAAACTAACAAAATTCCCTAAAATTCGTTTCATTCACAGGAAAATAAATAAAAATAACTTCTGCTGAAAAATGTGAGGTTCATATAAAGAAGAAAGCTAATAATCATAAGTTAAAAAGAATCATAACAAATATAGATATAGATTTATAGCCGATGTGTTATGTATTTTACTATATGCTCTATATTTTAACATATCTATATTTTTTCTTCACCGGTGGCACAGCAGCAAGTTTGCGAACTTATAACGCTAAAAACTTGGTTTAGATACCCGTGGTAGGCACAACACAAGTAGCTGATTGTGGAGTTTTGTGATTAACTACAAACAAACAAACAAACTATTTCTCTATCATTAACTTAAGAGTTATTCCTTTCATACTTGTGTAGGTATGGTGGTTAAGGCAACCTGTGGGTCATGGATTCAGCCAAAGTTGTCTAATGTCATGGTCAAACCCTTTGTTCGGCTAGAGTGGCCAATCAATTTTAAATTATTGACAGCTAACACAGATATCCAACCTACAGCTTTGCACGAAATTCAACAAAGAAACAACTATATGCATAACAAATTATTCTGTTTATTCATTGTATTTTTAACTAAATCTGTAATAAGCTTTTACACCAACGATAATGAAATTAAGAAAAAATATATTTAAAGAAATGCATGTTTTTTCATGGAAAAACAAGTTTCTTCTTCAAAGCTGCACTAAAATAAACTTGATGACTTACGATATTTATCGTAGGCCAAGGATATTGTGCGATTAAGCAACTTGAAGATTGTAGTTTACAAGTAGATAACTGAAGATTCCTTGGAACAACAACAACAAAAGAAAGTAGGATATTAAGTTATGAGCCTGGTCTTATTTCAAATTAGGGCACCAAAGAGTTAGAAGAACGAATAAACTTCTAATGTCTAGACAAGGAGTGTGTAGGTGGAGCTTCGTTTCTTAATGTCAGTGCATTTAAATTTTACTCCCACAATTACAGTTTATTATTTTCCTTTTCTTATTGTCACTCTCTATTCATGGATTTCAAAAATAATAAATCATTCTTCATAGTGGCATATTCCTTACTTTTAACACTATTAAAGAGACAAAAAAAATAACTATTTCCACACCAGCCTTTTAAAATAAATCGTAGGAAGTATGGTTAAGGTCATCTGTGTATTTACTTCAAAATGGTCTAGTTTTTATTGTAAGTATTAGAGGTATTTTTTGAAGTTGTTAATTTTGTGTAATGGGCAAAATCACCCCTAATTTTACTAAACGGTTCAGAATAAAATACTTTTTATTACACGTTACGTCATATATTGATAAAAGAAAATCTGACGGCTCTTTAATTTGATTTCTTATCGTCAAACAAAGTTGTAGAGATAGTGATACCAGTGGGAGATGGTAGCTAGGGAGATTTGGAAAGTCCCAAATTATCTACATTATATCGTGTATGTATATCTATATATATAGAATATATTATAAAGTGTTATATACCCTAATTTATGCATGTAACAATTGTTTAGAATTAATACTATCAATAAGATATTTTATCATCGTTTTTAGTAACTAAATATGTAAATTATGTAAGCATAAATAGAGCTAGACAATCAGTTTGTTTTCATTTTAATAACGACCTTAATTTAGCCCTACCTCTAAGGAAGATCAGTTCTCCGGTCTTTTCTCTTTACATACCTATTAATTATATTTTCAAACCAGGAATATTTATTCATTAGTTCCAAAAGTAGTTCTTTTCATGGAAATTAAAACTATATTGGAATGACAGGTTCACAAGACTGGAAGTGAAAAAAAACCAAAAAAACGTGGTAACTACCACGAGCTAGCTGATGCTCAGTTGCGCTACCTCCTTTAAAATTCCCCTCGGTGGACTCAGCAGATAGCTCGATGTGGCTTTGCTATAACGAAACACGCACACACACACACACACACACACACACACACACACACACAGATTCTAGTTTCTTTCTAATCAAACTGAAATCTTCTTATTCGTATACAACTTTATTCATTACAGTATTTGAATGAAAAATCAATACATTCATTGCAGGTAAGTTTATATTTATGATACTTAGTAGAATTCTTTATATTCTTCTTGTGGTGAATATTTCATTGGATATAAGTTGACAGAAGTGGCCTAAAATGCGTGAAGAGAAAAATTTTGGGCTTCCATCATTTCCTTGTAAAGTGTAAAGTTTTGGCATGTTATACTCTGATAGCTCTACTTGCCGTCCCCATGGTAACTCAGAAAGCATCTTCATTAGTTATCATCTTTACTGCAAATTAACCTAAAATACGTGGTGTTCATTGATATTTCTTCATGACAGAAATTACTGCTTGGTTAAATATAAATATAAAGATAAATGTAAATATAAACATAAATTTCAGTAATTATTATATTTAATTACTCTTACAAAATTTTATTCGGATAAAACAATGTCTATTTAAATAATTTTTACCTACAGGTGGAAATCACGTTGGAGAACATGGCTGTAACGCTCTGTTGCTAACTGTTGGTAGTTAGAGACTGTACCGACCGTCAGACAGTACTCTTTGATCTTTTCGCTTATGTGGACCCGGCATGGCTGGGTGGGTTGAGGCGCTCGAGTCGTAATCCAAGGGTTGCGGGCTCGAATCCCAGTCGCATCAAATATGTTCGCCCTTTCAGCCGTGAGGGCGTTATAATCGGACGATTAATCCAATTATTCGTTGGTAAAAATGTAGCCCAAAAGTTGGCAGTGGGTGGTGATGACTAGCTGCTTTCCCTCTAGTCTTACACTGCTAAATTAGGGACGGCTAGCTCAGTTAGTCATCGTGTAGCTTTGCGCGAAATTCAAAAACAAATCGTTTATGGGTCGAGCTATCATTACTACTGCATGGACAGCGTAATCCTACAAACTATCGAAAAGTATGACATTATGCTGTTTTCTTCAGTCTTAGGCCACAGTAGATAATTAGTGAACATATTTTGAAACTATATTTATTATATACACATAAAGTCTTGACGTAGGCTTTTTCATATTTTCGAAATTTCTCTAATACCTCTCTAAAATATCCATTATGGATTACACTCGTTACAAATTTATTTTTTGAAATCTCAAACTAGGTAATAATTTAAAGAATATTCTAGTTATTAGTTTCGTTGGAAAACAATTCTTATTGAAATAGCATTTAATGTTATTTATTTCTTTTGTTAACAGTTCGATATTACTAGTATGTTTATCAGCTCTGTACGCAAAAAATGTTAAAGAGTTATTTACATTTCTTTGATATGAGAGTATTGTAGTTAAAATATAAACCTTGAAAATGTAACTTTATAATAAACTTCAATTTCAAACTTCCCACTGTATTTTATTATCAAGATTTCTAGGTTCGATTTGAAATAGTCTTTGTTTTTTATCTTCCAAAGTGAATTAATTATTGTTTGTTTAGATATTCAAGAGATTTCTCTATCTGTTCTTCATTCTCAAATACAGAAGATGTATCGTACACTTTTATATCTTTAGGATGTGCCGTTAACCAGTCTTTTCATAATAACACATATACACATTTACTAACATAAGAGCCAAACTAAACCCCATACTAATTCCATCTATTTGATAGTATATCTTTCTTTTAATCAAATATGCAATTCTTTAGTTGCTAGTTCACAGAATTTATTGTTGCTTTACCTCAAAATTCACATTACTCAAGAAGAAACTCTACAGTTATAGCCCTGATCCTTCATTATAATCTTTCTTTCCGTTCAATTCCAGCTCCCCAAAACCTTTTTATTGCTTCATTTTTTAAAATCTAAACGTAGTAGTCTTGAAGTTTAAGAAGTCTGGGATTAATTCACATACTTTACATTTGTTAAAAATATTTAAACTTAACTACATTTATTTAACTTGACATTATGTTTTTTACATTTATGAAATATCTTTAATACTTCAAAATCTGTAATAGATGACACTTATTAAATATTTGTTTTTCATGTTTGGAAATACGAAACTGAATAAGAATATACAGATTAAGTAAAGCTCAACTATATACTAATATGCATTCTCTAATTAATAAACCTTTAATTTAAAGGTGATCCAACGAGATACATTCACATCCTAAGGACTAGGTCCATATTCCGTAAATGTGACAAACTATTATTTTTTTACCGTCTTTACTTTCAAAATACAATTGTGTATATTACTCATAATCTATTTTCTCAATTCTGAATTATAATTGACACAGACTGAATTATTAATAAGAGCATTGTTAACACAACCTACTTAACAAAGCTTTGGTAATTTATCTGAATGTTAGTAGGTGTTTTGATACGCTTCAGTTCTTTAGAATGCCGTACAATTAATTTGAAGTACATGTATTAAAAATTAAAATATTTTGCTGTATTATCAAACTATTCATGAAAGTAAAAGAAACGCGAAATATAACGTACCAACAGAATACAAACTTTAAATTAATATACGAAATAAATACATCAGTTTTAGCGATTATCTCTCTAATAATACATAGCCGCCTTATTTCTTCAATCTCTATTAAAATAAACTCTTGACAATAACAATTCTAAAGTTTCGAAACTAAAGTGGGATTTTCTCTTTTTCTATTAATTTGTAACTCAGTTTTTTGTCAGAATCAGTTTTTAACGCATTCTTTGACCCATAAGTTTGTTTTCGGTAAAAATAACGTACACTTTCAATTCGAGGAACCACAATTGTTTGTGTATAAGCATCCTTGAACAGTAATGATTTGTTTTCATGTTACAATGTTTTTTTAAGTGAAAAGTGAGACAAGCAGAAGTAAGAATGACAAGTTAAAAATATGACGGGCTGGAAGACTACACGCAGTGGTTAAATTCGTAAATCGTATTTTATTTTGATAAATCATAATTAATTTTGATACATATTTTCGCTGTTTTAGTTATTAGACTTTTCAGTTTTAACATAGAACTTTAATAATGAGTCTATGAGACCAACTCACGTGTCTTCTGTCATAGATAGTTTCAAATAATATAAAGAACGACATTAAAAGTTATTAGGTATATTTATGTGTCTGTGTTTATATAGATATAAATTTAAACCAAAATAGTTCATTAAAAAATGAAAAATAAATACAAACAATGAAAAAATGCAGTGTTTTTAATTATTATTTAATTTACTGTTTATTGATTAATTATTTACTTTACCTCTATGTGTAAACATGTTAATGGTAAGTTTTGTCAATGAAACGGTGATTTTACTTTACATAGAATCTGTACTGTAAACAAACATGAAATACCTGAATATAAATATTGAAGAATTTTCTGTTTTATTTAAATAGACATGTGTATGTGTGTATATATATATGTAATGCAAGCATAAACTAAACAGTTAAGTTAATATTTACATTAAAAAGAAAGAACTGCTTTACAAATAGCAAAAACGAAGTCTGTGGTGAAATAAAACGTATTTATAACTCGAAACAAAACTTTACAAAACACTACACAGTAAAATGTTGCAGACTTTGATAAGGATTATCAGATTTGTCCTGACTTGGACGTGACTGCAGTAGTAGGATCCATATAGCGGTAGAGATACCCTGTCTACTGACCTTAACCTCTGTTCGCAAATATATACAACACATAAACTTTCAATAATTAAATAAATACATAAATTAAAGTATTAACACATCGCTTTAATTACCATCACGAACATATATACAATATAATCATAGTCGTATATATAAAAAGATAATTAAAGTCATACCTTCAGCAAAAAACAACAAAAAGCACATTAACTTGTGTTTAAAGTAACACAACTCCTGTTTTGTGGAACGCACTTCTGTTATTTGAATGGCTTCTACATGAACAACAAGTCCCCCCCCCCAGTGGTTCAGCGGTATGCCTGCGGACTTACAATGCTAAAAACCGGGTTTCGATGCCCATGGTGGGCAGAGCACAGATAGCTTTGTGCTTAATTCAAAACATAAACAACACTAAAAAACAACACAATTATTCTCGACTAATTAAGCAAAACACAAATGTGTTCGCTGGTGCACAAAACGTTTAATGACATTTAACGTACATTTAACTTGATAACAGTGTATTTTCATAACAAAACAATATATTTAAAAAAAACATTTTTCATTTGAAAACTGCGTGCTACTTTTATAGTTAGAAAGTTCGATATTTATATCTACAAAAATAGCTGTGTTATACAGTGTTGGGTAATTTAAACAAATTTGGGAGTTTCATCTCGTCGTTATGGACTATAACTCAGTATCGTCAGATCCTGTCGAACTCCATATAACTAATCTCTAAAATATCTTTGTACGATACTTTCTCTTTCAAAAGATTCCGTTGGGAATCTTTCATTTTAAATGCACACTGCTCCTCTCTGCAAGTTTTCCATAATTCATCTAGTTCCGAAACGAAAGTTTCCCAGCGCCTGTTTCAACAGTCGATCACACAAAAATAAATCGGTGTTACGTCAAGCGACTTCATAAGTTTGTCATAATACCAATTTCATTCTGCAGCTGTTTGTCATATACCACGATTGAGCGGATAACATTTAGGATGCAACGGGTGTACACGTAATTAGTGACGCTTTTCCAGACGAAGATTCTCATTTTTAGTTGAGTACTTTTGTTTGGAGTATGAGGACAGCGTTTGCCCCTGACCTTTGTGTTCTGAAGATTCTCACCTATTGCAAGATGGGGCACTTTGTTTATCATAGCTAGGTCACAACTCCATGCGGGTCTCTTTTTTTTTTATGGTTCTGGGTGCCCAAGCTGATCTGTATTATATTGTTTTTTTTCTACACAGTTAAGTACAAAACTTAAATGTGTAAATGTTTTGCGACCGAAACGGTTGCTACCTTCCTCTTCCCAGAACTCATCGATTTACGGAAGTTTCGTGTTTCCTGAATAATGTCAAAATGTGTGTATCTCTGATACGTTTTGTCCCACCAGTTATATACCAGCTGTTGTTGTCGTATAATACCCTAACATGAATATTTTAGATCATTTTCATACAATTTTCTATAGCTCACACAGTTCTGTGTTTAGATAATACAATTTATAATGTAAAATTATGCAGCGTTTGTTTTAATTTACAATACATTTTTTTTACAATGTACAACACACGTCTGAATAATATATTTAGTGGTTCAAACATTTATAAAAAATTAAAATAGAGAGTGTGTTTCTTTTTCAGCACAACGGTCAAATAGATTGGGCGCTCAACTCGCAGTCTGAGGGTAGAGGGTTCGAATCTCTGTCCCACCAAGCATACTCACCTTTTCATCTCCGGATACATTATAATGTTCGTTCAGTCCCACTATTCCTTGGTAAAAGAGTAGCCCAAGAATTGGAGGTGGGTGGTGATGATTATCTGCCTTCCATCTAGTCTTTCGCTGCTAAATTAGAGACAGCTAGTGCAGGTAACTCTCATGTAGTTTTGCGAAAAATACAAAACAAACCAACCAAAAAAAAAAAAAATGATAGAGTGATATGTTAAATGAATAAATTCGAACTCACAACCAGTTGACAGGGGTCGAGCGCCTAGGTCACTACGCCACGTTAGATCTGAAAGAAGAGAAAAGATAAAGTATGATAAAACGGGATAGGGGCGAGAAAAAAGTAAAATTAACGAAAAAAAACCAAAAAAATATATAATACTCGTGTAAATTACACATTTGTGTTCACTAGGTGTCGTGTTTGTTTGTTTGAAGTCAAGCACAAAGAAACACAGTGGGCTATCTGTACTCTCGCAACACGGCTATCGAAACCAAATTCCAGCATTGTGAGTTTGCAGAAATACTCTTGTGCCACGGGGGATGGAGCCCCAGGTATCTAGCAATGCTGTTGTACAACCCGTAACTTTGTGGATTTTTATAGCAAATAAGCAAAGATGAATAAAAGCTAAAATTGCAATCACGAATAAAAATGTTATTATTTCGTTTTCATTTTGTCAGTTACTCAGTTTATCTTAGTATACTACCATTGTCCTATGGAGTCAGTTTTTATTAGCAAAAGTCTTAAAAACTGTGAACGCAATTATGTAACAAATTCCCTAGAGTGAAACATAAATACGATAAATCGCCATCATTATGACAAACCTACACATAACTTTAATGTAGCAGGTCGATGCAACGTGATATATACATATATGTGTTAGTAGGTTGACATATCTATGATGTGAGTTTAAGTGTGAAGTATTGTTTTTTTTTTGTTTTTGAATTTCGCGCAAAGCTACTCAAGGGCTACCTGCGTTAGCCGCCCCTAATTTAGTAGTGTAAGACTAGAGGGAAGGCAGCTAGTCACCACCACACACCGCAACTCTTGGGCTACTCTTTTACCAATGAATAGTGGGATTGACCGTCACATTATAACTTTCCCACGGCTGAAAGGGAGAGTTTGTTTGGTGCGACGGGGATTGGAACCGCGACCCTCGGATTACGAGTCGAACGCCTTAATACGCTCGGTCATGCCGGGGCAGGACAGCGGTAAATCTTCGGATTTATGATGTTAAAATCAGGGTTTATATTTCCCTTGGTAGATACAGCAGCTAGCCTTATGTGGCTTAGCTATTAGAATAACACACATTTTATTTAATAATAGAAGAGTTCATTTCGCGAGTACTTAATACTTGAAAACTGTTTGTATTAGAAACACAGATTCAGATCAATCATAACCAATATTCTCATTCCATATGCTCTCAACATATTCATTATTTAATAAGAATATAATGTCTTGGAGTTTATATGCAGTTGTTTAAAAAGATAACAAATACTGCTATTTGAACCATATCTGAAAGTTTGAAACTTTGTGACAAACATGTTGAGATCAGAGATAGTTAACTTATAATGTAAACTATGAGAGAGCTTCTTAAACAGATTTTATATATATCTGATTTGCTAGTTTGTAATGTTTGGTAAACACGATAAACCAACCAAACAGCATTTTCCAATCTCAAGATCACAAGAACCGATATACAATTAAAATAGAAATTCACAGAAAAATAACCCATACTGAACTATACATTCCCTGGGGCTCAGCACAAGAAGCAAAACAAAAACTCAATGTATTAATAAACCAAATAAACACAGTCAGAAAACTATGCTCACCTGATAAAATTAACAATGAAATCAACAAACTAAAACAACATTCTGTCAGCATCAACAAATTTTCTCAAAAAAATCTTGACAAAATTATATACACACACACACACTCACCTGGATCCTCAACACGGTCAACAACAAACAAACAATAATAAATCCCAAGAAACAGCAAATTACAAAACCTTGTACTGCTGCATACCATATGTTCCCGATATCAACGAAAAATTAACCAACATTTAGAAACAATTTATAACAAAACACAACATTCCAGTAAACACCAAATTTATTCAAAAAGCAGGTACAAAACTAAAGTCCATATAAAAACTACACTGACAAACACAACAAGATTGTTTGTTTCTTTCTGAATTTCGCGCAAAGCTACTCGAGGGCTATCTGCGGTAGCCGTCCCTAATTTAGCAGTGTAAGACTAGAGGGAAGGCAGTTGGTCATCACCACCCACCGCCAACTCTTGGGCTACTCTTTTACCAAGGAATAATGGGATTAGCCGCGACATTATAACGTCCCCACGGCTGAAAAGGGGAGCATGTTTGGTACGACGGGGATGCGAATCCGAAACCCTCAGGTTACGCCTTAACCCATCTGGCCATGCCGGGCCGTCAAACACAACAACAACATTATTTACAAAACATAATGCAACTACTGCAACAACTTCTTTTTGAAAAAAAAAAAAAGCAGAAAAATGGAAACCAGATTCGAAGAACTCACAAAAAACACTTTCACACGTTTTTGAACACTGCAAACCAAATAAACACAACATAACTATAGAAAACACCAAATATTAAGTAGGGAAACAAACATAAACAAACGCTACATCAAAGAAGTCCAACTTATGTAACAATTGGAACCAATATAAAGGAACATATACTGCAACGCCCCTACAAGCACGTACCCGTTCACACGCTCATCCGTAACACGTGCTTGGCAACGATCAGTTGCAAACTCTCTTTGTCAATCTGAAGATGACCTAAGAAGGTAGAAACATTGTTTTATACTTTATTTTAATAAAAGTTTTAACACCCATAAACCAACTGCCTTGAGATACATTTTTACTTCAAGTGGGTTTTTCGTCATCACGACCTATAAAGGATTGATCTCCTTTATAAATTTCCTGCTATTCTACATGAAAGAAGCAATACCTTCTAAGGTACGCGTATAAAGATCATGATAAGACGAATATGTTATTACAATAATTATATCATTTGTTCATAAGTATACTTGTTAGAAGAGGAGGAGAGATATTCCATTCAGCGGAAAGAAAATAATTTAATTTTCAAACAATTAAATAAGTATTAGTTATGACTACTAGATGGCACCAAAGAAGCAACCATAATATCTCGCACATTTCAGTATAAAATGGGAACTACTGTTAAGAATTTTATAAGTTAAAAGAGTTGCTTTTGTTTGCATCAAATTATACAGAATCTAATTCAGCGATTCCAAGTTTCGAATTTTTACATAGCTTTGTCTTAATCTAATTTCTTACATTTATATTCAAACCGTCATCCACTGACACTGATATGAAGTATATCTTTCGCTTTCCTAGGTTATTATAAATTGAGTTAACATCACTTTAAGAGTCAAATGGTTTTGAATCACAAAACCTGTGCCTTGTTAGTTAAATAACTAAAAGGCATAACTTTTTTAAAAAGCGCATTTTTGTTAAGATTACACTTTTCTTCTATCTATACGGCAAATAAGATTAAATTATAAAAAATGTTTACACTTATTTCATGTTAGTCAAAAGACTGTATTCATTTTTGTTACTATCACATATTTTAGATTTAAACATCTCATAAAAATTTTACAACAGCAGAGGTGTAGGAATTGATATTAGAAAGTGGAAGGCTTATTTTACCGAGAGAACGTGTACCAAAAGCATACCCAATACGGCTGAGGCCTAGGGA
This sequence comes from Tachypleus tridentatus, assembly GCF_004210375.1. Lineage (NCBI taxonomy): Eukaryota > Metazoa > Arthropoda > Merostomata > Xiphosura > Limulidae > Tachypleus > Tachypleus tridentatus. Next base: position 55,031,838 of record NC_134837.1, on the reverse strand, counting down.
TTGCTTAAATTCTTGAAAGTACTTGGATTATGGATTACGTTTTATACATTATTTTTATTTTTCTAAAAATAGTTTCATTTCCCTAGCTTTGCTTTTATTGGTTCATATTGAAAAGTACCCCCTTCTCTTTGCCTCCAACACCACTGAAAGGTATGTTAAAATTTTGTAAATATTACTTGTATTTTAACTCTATCAATAGAAATGCTGGATCTAGTTGTATTCTCTGCTAACATTGTAAGGTTTAAGAAGACTGAGTTCTCTAACTTTCTGTATATTTAAAGTACTAATCTATCGTCATGTTTAAAATGTTTTAAAACTTCTGTTATAGAGTGGGCTATTTTCGTCTTCCTCCGTTTTGCGTTGAATCGATTCATTGGTTCCGATCATTATGTTTTAAAAATCAGTAGCGATGCTGTTCTTTATCCTTTACTCTTCACTTGCTCTTCAATTCAATTCTACACATAGAGCAAATGTAATGTTTATAACAGTAAAACACGTTTTCATGCGCAGTAACTTTTATGGGATTTTGTGTTTCCTGTATACTTGACCTTTCCAAGGTTTGTGAGTATATTGGGGCTTCAAAACTAATACAAAGTACTTTTTGAAACCCATCACTAGCTCAAAGTAATTTAGTATGCTATGATTTGGGAGGGAATAACAAGTAATGTTAAAATTACAAATAAGTATATGATGTCCTGCTTCGTCTCCCACTTGCTCTCTCCAAATGTTTGGTTATTCTTTAATTAATGCAACAAAATTCAAACAACCAGATTACACAATTCTACATCAATAACACATTTCTTTTATTGAAGAGAGATCTGTTATATATGTATATTGTTATTATTATAATTTATATCGGACAAGTTTCATATTTATTAGGTTACGTACTACGATTTCAAGTAGCATAAAGTTTTAATTCAAATTTAGAAGTTAATTAAATGTTGATACGTATCAAATTTATGATATTTGCCAACAAGATAGATTCACACAATTTCCATTCTTAACACAAGTGTATTTTATTAAAGAAATAATAATATAACTTATAATAAAGGGTATTATAAATAGTTATTACAAATAATGATTTATATACAAAAGTTTTAAAAAAGTTAGAAATAATACTGAATCTTCTATTTGGTCTGGAAATATATATATATTATTAACGGTTTCTACGAGTGAACTAATTCTCTGTTGAAACACAGGCACAATTCACTTGACGGGAGAGCTAGCTAGCTTTATTCTTGGCTGGTATCAAGTGAGTTTTCCACAGCAGAAGTTATACAGTGTCTTCATAGAAGTATTAACGTTAAAAATTAATTTTCTGAAGTTGAATGGTTTGTAATGTTCGAAGAAATTCCTGGTCAAATATTTGTAATTTTCGGATTAATAAGCGTTTATCACAGTTATAGCTTTGAAGGTTTATAGATTACTAATATTAACAAATTAAGAATATTAAACTGCCTTTTCGCTCGTCAGTTTATGAACTCTCGGGCGAAGTTCTCGAAAGTTCAGTTGGCTTGTTTGTTTGTTTGGAATTTCACGCAAAGCTACTCAAGGTCTATCAGCACTAGCCGTTTCTAATTTGGCAGTGTAAAATTAGAAGGAAGGCAGCTAATCATCATAACCCACAGCTAACTCTTTGGCTACTCTTTTACCAACGAATAGCGGAATTGACCGTCATATTATAACGCCCTCACGGCTGAAAGGGCAAGCATCGTTAGTGCGACCGGTATTCGAACCCGTGACCCTCGGATTAGGAGTCCTTAACCCACCTAGTCATGCTGGGCCAGTTCAGTTGGCAATAATACTTTACTTACACACATAGTACATTGTTGGGTCTTGCACATGATAATCTTTTACAAATTTAGAGAATAGCGAGACTTTCACAATACACATTTAACAATATTACATGCATTTGGAAATATATATTTAACTAAAGTAAACATTGATATTACAATAAATTTTCGTTAGTAAATCCATTACAAATCACGAAAACGTTATGTGTTAGAACACTCCTCAGTTATTTGTTTACAAGCTTACGTGTTGGTACACACTTGTACTCGATTAGTAACAAACGTACATTTTAAGATACACTTTCAGTCACTCAGTAACAAACTTACGTCTTAGAACCCTGAACTGTAACAATGAAACTATTTGTTTGAAACGAAACTCTTAGCATCATTGTAACAGTAGAGATATGAAACACGGACTATTTCAAGGGTATGAGATGTTTAATATTGTGAAATATACAAAATCATTGTAAACTAAAACACCACACTACAGATGTAAGTGTTATTAGTTTTTTACACTAGGACTTCTGAAATCACAACCGTAGTCACATGTGTATCCAAATTTAAATCAAATGATTCATATGATGCTTTCGGAAACATTTTGAAAAACTTACAAGGAAAATGTAATCCTTTATTTACGGTGTACAGAGTTAAGTAAACTATTAGATAGATAGGTATAATAAAAATATTGCAGTAATATAATAGAACTACTCTCCTGTAAAATATTATAATAGGCTATATAACTTCTATATCTTAGTAATAAGTTACTAAAACAGTAACACAAAAGTTTGTAACGGACTTAATATTATATAATTATTTTCATATTTACATTTGTTTCAATTTAATATATATTTAGCAATGCATGTAAACTCATATTGTTAAATAAGTATTGCGAAATTCTCCCCCTATTCACTAAAGTTGTAAACCGTGAGGTCAGTCAAGAACAGAGCTAGCTAGCTTTCCCTTCAAGAGAAGTGTGTGTATCTGTGTATCAGCATAGAATTAATTCGTTCTCCATAAACCATAGATAAAAGATTAAGTACCGGACCAGATAGAAGATTCAGTATTGTTTGTAAAACACTTGTATATGAACCATTATTTGTAACAACTATTATTATAAATTGTGTTGTTGTTTATATATTAAAATATATTTGTGTTAAGAAAGAAAATTGTGTCAATCTTGTTGGCAAACATAATAGATTTGATACATATCGTCATTTAATTAATTCCAAAATTTGAATTATAAGTTAACTTGGTTTCAGGATATTTGAAATCGTAATGCATAACATAATAAATCGGAAACTCGTTCGAGATCAGTTATAATATGTAAAATAATAAACTGAGGGCTCGTGTCCGAGATCTGAATTAAAGAGAAAATTCATTCTAAATTCAAATCCAAATATTAATTTAATTTATTATTTGTTTGTTTGTTTTTAATTTTGCGCAAAGCTACTCGAGGGCTATATGCGCAATTTAATTTATGTTTATTAGTGTCAACAAGATTTTATCATGTCTGATTATCATGGCTTTTTAATCACCCTCCCCCAAACAAATAGAAAGATATAACAACAGTAAATTGCTTGAAATTGCCAAAGTTTTAAAAGTATAGGTTTAGAAATCAATAAAAAAATGAACTATAAAGCTTATTATTGAAATGCTAGTCGATGATGATTTATAGTCTGAGTAAGTGTTAGAGGAATACTCTAGTGCCTTCACTAGCCTCTTAAAGTTGAGTGATAAAGATAAGTCAGAAATTCAGTTAAAATTAGACCAAATTGAGCTTGAGCAAGCCTGTATTTAACCTGTCAAAAAACAAACACGTATTGAAGCCCAGAAAGACGAACTCGTCTAGTAGCTGATAAAAAGAAATAAACGTCTCCGTGCCGAACAAGTTTATTTCAAAGCCGAGAAAGAAATTAGGCTGAAAGAAATGGAAAGTAGGCTTAACTTCCATTAACCAAGACAAAATTACAGCTTTGAACTCAATTGGTATATTAAACTATCATCATTTAATGAAAATGAAGTTAATAAATATTTCAAACATTTTTAGCAAGTTGCCCAAGCCATGGAATGGTTCATCGAAAAATTGTGTTTTAACTAATAAAGAACAAGAAGCTTATGCTGCTCTTTCTCTAGAAAATTGTATGGAATGTGAGAAGATTAAAAGCGACTCTTCTCAAAGTATACGAGCTAATACCAGACGATTACCGCCAAAAGTTTCGAGTTTATCACAAGCTAGATAACCAAAAAAATTGTATATAATTTGTCCACAAAAAGAGGCTTATTTTAATGGATGGTGTAATTCTATGCATATTGGAAAGAGTTTCGACAAGTTAAGACAATGTTGTTTAAAATGAGGAATTTAAATGTTGTACAAATGACAACCTCAAAACTTATTTGGATGAAAAGAAAGTTGAAACACTGCAAGAAGCAGCTACTCTTTCTGATTATTACACTTTATCACATAAGGCTACTTTTTATAAAAAAAATTTCTACCACCTCAGCAAAAAGCTCTACTTGTTCAATCAATCTACTAAAGTTGAGGATTCTTCTAAAAATTCTGCTCCTTTTGTTTCATATCATCTGATAGTCAGGATAAAATTTTATCAGAATCATTAAGCCCTGTCTGCCATTTTTGTAAAAGACCTTGTCTTGTTAACTCCGATTGTGGGTGTTTGAAAAAAAAAACAACAACAACAACACCTAGTGCGTTTGTGTATACATATGGACGTAGTTTCACCAGATCATCCTATGCTGTTGGTTTGGCCACTGACGAAGAAAACTGGTGTAGTTAGGGAGGAATTTAGACCTTTTGTGTCTGTTGGTTCTGTGTCTTTGACAAATGACATTACTAACTCCATATTCATACGTACTCTATATGATACTGGAACGACTCATTCATTGTTGTTCGAAGGCATACTGCCTTCAGATTCGAGTTACGCCACAAACGAGTCTGTTATTCCTTAGGGTATTGAGGCTGATTTTGTTAATGTTCCTCATCTTAACATTTATTTAGCATCAGATCTAATTTCGGGGCCGATTGTAATTGGAGTAAGACCTTCACTGAAAATTAAGGGTGTATTATTATTGTTGGGAAACACTTTGCCTGGCGAAAAGTTGCTGCCAAACTGAGAATGGTTAGCAAACCGATCAGTGTTTCATCTAAGAATGATATTATGTTTGAGGAGAATACAAATATGTTTTCTCGTGTGTTGTGACTCGAGTTCAGGATAAGTAATTGAGCTAAAAAATGACAGCAATGTGTTCATAGGATGACATTATAGATTTGTCTTTGAAAATTTTGGATTCAACATGGATCTTGTCTTACTACCAATTCTTCAGTGAGTGACAATAATGGACGTGATGGATTTAGTTCATCTGGTTAAGTTCCGTTTGCTCCAATAAACTGATCGCCGAACAGAAAAATGATTATCAAATTTCTACTGTTTAAATATGCACTCCAAAAAGATAAACTGGAGAAAGTTCTCAATGGTTACTTTTTCAAAAATGATATACTCATGAGACAATGGAGACCACCAAATATACTAGCTTCAGAGGACTTGACTGTAATTTATCAAATTGTTGTTCCAAAAGCATATTATTCTGAAATATTGAGAGTTGCCCAAGAACTACCCATGATATGTCATCTAGATATTAACAAGACATGTGACATAAAAATTAGGCAAGATGTTTCTCAGTTTTGTAAATTTTATCATACCTGTCAGTTAGTTGGAATCACCTAACCACCACCAACTCGTAGGCTACTCTTTTACCAACAAATAGTGAGATTGACCGTCACATAATATCACGCCTCCATGGCTGAAAGGGCGAGCATGTATTGTGCGACGGGGATTCGAACCCGTGACCCTCGGATTAGGAGTCGAACGCCTTAACCCACCTGGCCATGCCGGGCCGTCTGACCCTCCAGGCGCAAGAGTTTTCAACGCTTCAGATGATATCAGTCATGGCTTTCTATTCTAATTTTTCAAAACATCAATAGAGAATCCGGAACACTCTAGAATAAAATCTAGACAAGGGACCCTTGTGCCTGCATCTAGAGACGTCTCGGAATTTCAGGCTTATTTTCTTTTATTTCAAAACATTATGAAGATTTCCACGGTTTTTCTCAACAAATTAGATAAAAGTTTTATTTTCTGTAACCAGAGATCGACTGTGGAAATAACAGTACTGTCCATCGAAACAGTATTAAAACAGTGTTAAAGAAAGAACTTCTGTTTTTCACTTTTTAACTGCAAACTTTTATCTTAAACATTTTATAGCATCAATCATAAAACTTCCATCTATGCCCCCCAGTGACTCAGCGGTATGTCTACGTACTTATACGCGAAAATCCAGGTTTCGATAGCCGTGGTGGGCAGAGAACAGATAGCCCATTGTGTGGCTTTCTGCTTGATTCAAAACAACAACAACTTTCATCTATAACTGTAAAAGTTGTCGTATTTTGTTTATTAAGCAACAATCTTTTCTTGCTTTCTTTCTGGCCCGGCATGGCCTAGCGCGTAAGGCGTGCGACTCGTGATCCGAGGGTCGCGGGTTCGCGCCCGCGTCGCGCTAAACATGCTCGCCCTCCCAGCCGTGGGGGTGTATAATGTGACGGTCAATCCCACTATTCGTTGGTAAAAGAGTAGCCCAAGAGTTGGCGGTGGGTGGTGATGACTAGCTGCCTTCCCTCTAGTCTTACACTGCTAAATTAGGGACGGCTAGCACAGATAGCCCTCGAGTAGCTTTGTGCGAAATTCCAAAACAAACAAACAAACAATGCTTTCTTTCTCATGTAATGTTTATAACACGATATATTATGACCTTACAAACTGGAGTTAACAGACTGTCTTATTGTATTATAAACCATCTTTTAAAGTAAATAAGATTTGTTTTAAGAAAAAGTACGATATTGCGATTGCTTCTACGATTATTCTCAAGTACATAAGTGACCGAAACATAGTAACTGCTTTAATAAAAATCTTACTTACCGTAAAAGCTGTAACTTGTTTTAAATATAATTAGTCAGTAAGTAAACCCAAATGAAACTAGATTATCTTATCGCTAAATATCAACAGTTATAAACATCACTATTTAAACGCTGAAAGCTGATGAAGCATTATAAACCAATAACCATAAAATTATGTGATAAAGTTCAAGTTAATAACAATTCTTTGTGTCTTTTTTAACATTCCTCTTTATTTGTATACTGTAAATTCAAACTCAGAGGTATGTAGAAATAAAATTTCAGATTTGAACTGGAAATGGGCAAATTATGAGAAATGTGAAAAACACCTGCAGTTGGCTTCTATTTTATCACAAATTAGCAGTAATTAGCAGTTGATAAAAATAAGAGTGTAATAATTTCTTTGTTGTTAATGTAATATAATAAATGTTTCAGAAGTAGTAAATATATCGCTTGTCAAAAAGCAATTTACTAAAAACTTAAAATAACAAATCAATATAAGAAATTAAACATACAAATATCTTCAATCTTGTCTTTTGATAAACATTTTATAAATTAGTAGTTAAGTTTACATTTCAAAAATTGCTCACCAAATTAAGAAATATGTTATTCTAAAAATTACATAAAATATTAATGATGTTTATATTAATTAACAGAACTAGAAATAGTACAGTAGGCGAGATAGGTAATTTTCAGTTAGCAGCTAATTCAAAACACTGTGATAGCAACAACTCATCACTTCTGTCATCAAAGTAGCATACTTATTTGTTTAACCATGTTTGTCTTTACTTAAATATTTTTTTTTTTATGAAACAGAAGACCCTGATTCAGAATGTCTGACTACCAGAAAGGTTGAGTTGTGCCTTACCTTAAAATTAATACTTCATTACCAATACGTTTAAGATTGCTGGTTGAGAACTGTACAGACAGTGTAGACTAAAGACAGCAGAAGCAGCAACTCGCTGACTTGTTGGTGGAATGTACTGGTATATTTATTAAATGGGTGATTTTATCAAACAACATTCATACAACATCACTTACACGCAAATGACATATCCAATAAAATAACTGCAATGCGGACTTCCTTGGAACACAGTAGATTGTAACGGTTCATTCACAATAACAACACTTACAAATAAAGTTAATACTAACTAAAACACGGATAGTAATAAAATGCTTGGCCAGAACTTCACACCAATATTAATGAACAATTTATCATAAAGTTTGATAAATGAATAATAATAAAATCAGGAAAACCGAACCAGAAAGAAATATCTAATTCCAAAAAATACAACAAATATAATATTCAAACAACACCTTTTATATCAAGCAACAAACAGCAATACTATATCCTTTAATAACTATCTTGTTACTTTCTTTCTCGCTAGTAGATCAGTCAACATGTATTTCCACCTGTTTTCTCAATACTTACAAAGACTGCTTAGCGCTTGCCACATTAGATTCACTAACTTCCATAGAAACACAGTTATTTTAAACACTAGCTAACTTGTAGTTAACTGAACTTAAATTAAAACTCAATACCAAAATGAGAAACAGAAAAATATCCAAAGTCACAATAAATGACTTCTGTGAATTGTGCACATTTTCATTTAGCCTGTTTAGCATGTCCACCACTTTCGAAAGACTAATACAGTTTCACTCAAGTAGCCGTAAAATGTACGTTCATTCATATGAGAGATGAATGTCTCGGCCATATTTTTTACAGAGAATGAATCGTCATGGATCCTGCTAAAATGTTAACAATTGGCTTCAGCCTGTGATCAAAGAAGTCCACAGTTTCCACCTGTAGTTCATGCGATCCTTCTTCAAGATTTCCTAACTTAAAATTCAGTAGAGAATTCGAGCAAGAATTGTAGTTCCTGAAGTGAGCTTTAATAGAAGCCCTAGTGTTTACAGTTTACTTATATCCACAACAATACTGGAAATTTCTGCTATACATTAATACCAATAACAATATAATTATAACAGTATTATCAAAATTGCAGGATGAAGTAGAACGTGTGATTCCATACATTTATTGTATTCTCACTTCTACTGATAAAATATGCTATATAAAGGAGCTGCTTGCAGTTGAGGCCTTTGTAAAACGCTTTAAAAATTATTCGCATGATAAAAAGTTCACCATTTGAATGGATCATGTATCACTTACATGGTTCATTAACATTAAAAAGCTTTAAATAAATGCTAACACACTGAAAATTGACATTCAAGAAGTGTGCTTAAAACATACATTACTGTACAAGTTTGCAATATAGAAATGCAGACCGACTGTCTTGGTGGACACTGTCTGAAAGCTGATATAGCTTCTATCGCAGTAACAACGAGCCATACAGTAAAATATTCCTCAAATACATGGATTCCATTTAGAAAGCCCGAAGAAAAATTAATGAAGAAATCAAATCCTGCATAGGTACTTCTTACCATACAGCAATTTAAGTATGACTGAGTCATATTGAGGAATATCGCAAAGATTCATGTACAGGCAGTTGTAAAAACATCAAGGTACGCTGTATCATTGTTACCAACTGCCAAACAATGGTTCTCAGCCTTTGTGTTATAGCTGGTAGTCCCCATTATGTTGAAACACGACATTTTTAGACTTTGCATCATACTGAGACTAGATGTAACTTATGCTAACATTCAGAAGAATAATAGATGAATGGTTTATCCTGTTCAAACTGGTACCAAAGTAAAAAAATATTTAGTTCTCCTTTGAAGAGAATACTACTCTCTATATTATTAGTTCACCCCAAGAACTGAAATCATATCACCTGTATATATCTTTACTATCAACTACTTCACGAAGTTGGTTGATACTTTTGAAAAGTTCTTGAGTGATTGATGGTGGGGCAGAGGAGAACCCTGTTCAAAACAATTATACAGATCCACAGGGATCAGAAAGCTAGTTTTAACCATCAACCTTCCCTCTGAGCTGTGTAGCGTATTGGATGTGATGAAAATGCATACTTCACCTTACCTTCCCCAATTTGATAGTTTACTGAAAGGAGTGATACATATTGTCAAGTACAGACTTACAAAGTTTGTTAACCGTGACCAAACCAACTGGAATGAACACTTGTCCTGCACAATTATGGCATACTTTGCAATTGAACAAAGATCTTTAGGTTATTTCTTGAATATGCTCATATTCAGCCATGCATTTTGCTCCCTATTGTAGCCAGTAATATATGGAGTGGTTTTGTCTTCAAGTTAAGTAAAGACAATAGAAGAGGCGCTACAGTAAGACAGTGAACAAATTTCTGTACAAAAAGATAGGTTAGATATAGTTATGATGTGTGCCAATAACAGGGAAGCCTTTTGCCTCTAACTGTATCGGACTTCGTCTTGTACTCCAGCAAACTGATACATCAATGTACTTGTTGCAGAAGTTGAGAAGTAATACATGTCGACCATCTTCTTGAAATGAACCTATAGTGAATTAAGAGTTAGAAGAAGAGATAATCGAGTCATATGGTGACAAAACCACAGTTTTATCTGAATCAAAAATACGCCCTAGAAAAAGTTACATTTTGCTGGTAGGGCATCAAGTGTGCAACAATATAGTTGCCACAAGCAGTTTAATTTAAAGGGAATGGGTCAAAGAGCATCCAACCAGTAAAAAAAAAAAAAAGATTTTTTATGCTTTGAGCTTGCATTTGAGGCAATAATTTTAATACAAGATAGAGTGGTTATTTAATATTCTAATTTTATTTATTTACACAAAATTTAATATTAATAATCAGTAAATATTTAGTTTAATTACAACTTGATCGTTAAACTTTTTTACTTAAATCGACCAAACAATTATAATATATGTTCTAATTCTCAATAGATTCATTTGAAACAGCAAACTCATTCAAATAGTTTTTTTTTTGTGAATATGTAAAATTACAAGACTGTTCAATCTCTACTGGGCGTAGTACATCTTAGGTAACGTTTCACTCCACACACACAGTTACGACAGAAAGTGTTCGTACTCCTGCGTCCCGAGTAATTTTTTTCTCATAACTTAAAAAGTATCACGATTAGGCTAATAGATGTGTGATATTATAAATATTATACTAACACACATCTACATAAATTTTTATGTAACTTAAATGACAAATACACTGTTTATAAACAAATAACCAAAAATAGGAGGAGCAGAAAGTGTTCGTACATTTCAGAACGTGTGAAAAAACTAATATTCCCGTAAAAATTTTGTTTAGTTTGGCAAATAAACTACATTATACCATTCCAGAACTAGACATTGGGTTTATAATTATTGGAATTTAGCCAGCAAAACATTTACTTCCTGTAATTTAGCGCCGTCTCTGTCTTGGTCATCATGGCGAACAGGAAACAAATGTCCAGTGATTTAAAAACCCGAATTATTGTAAAATACAAGTCTCGTGTGTCTCTTTCCGGTATTGCTACACAAATTATTGTGCCGAAATCTACTGTTCAAAGCATAATTGCCAAGTTTAAGCTTACAGGATCAACTGCTAACCTCCTTTGTTCCGGACGCCCCACCGAAATTCCGGAGAGAACCAAGAGAACGGTTCTAAGAGAAACTAGTAGAAACTCTCGTTTAACACGTAATGACAAACAGAAATTGGTAAGGAAAACTGGGGTTGAAGTAAGCACCTCTACAGTTACGAACATGTTACGCTCTTCTAGGTTCAAAGCATGCCGTCCTCGTAGAACTCCATATTTAAAGGCTGTTCATTTAGAAGAACGATTGAGGTATGCACGAAAGCATGAAGATAAACTCTTTACCTATTGGAAGAGTATTCTTTGGTCAGAAGAGACTAAAATCGAGCTTTTCGGCCACAATGATGTTCGCTCTATTTTCCGTAAGAAGGGGGAACGAAATCTTTCAAAGAACACCGTCCCTACAGTTAAACACGGAGGTGGCTCGATCATGCTATGGGGTTTCCTTCAGCTCTTCTGGTGTAGGCAGCCTTCACCACACGTCAACGGAATCATGAAAAAAAGAAGAGTACGTTGATATATTAGGCACTTGTATCAAGAATGATGCTCAGAACTTGCGACTTGGACGTCGTTGGATCTTCCAGCACGACAATGACCCTAAGCACACATCGAACTATGTGCAATGCTTGTTGCAGAGGAACCATATAAGCGTTCTGGAGTGGCCATCGCAGTCACCCGATCTCAATCCAATTGAAAACGTTTGGCATAGTTGAAGACCAGGGTTCATCAGCGACATCCGAAAAACTTGTAAGAGTTGGAAGCCTTCTGTAAAGAAGAATGGAAGAAAATACCAGTCGAGTACTGTCAAACGATCATGGAGGGTTATGAGGAGAGATTGTGCCAAGTAATTCACCTGAAAGGCTGCACAACTGACCATTAAAGTAGACGCACGAACACTTTCTGTCCCTCCTATGTTTAGTTATTTGCTTATAAACAGTTTATTTGTCGTTCAATTTACATAACAAGTTATGTAAATGTATGTTAGTATAATATTTATAATACATTATAAGTCTATTAGCCTGATCGTGACACTTTTTTAAGTTATGAGAAAAAAAACTACTCACGACGCAGGGGTACGAACACTTTGTGTCGTAACTGTAGGCATTAACTACTAAAGGTGAAAAACAAGGCAATCTGGGCAAGGTGACTCCAACAGTTTGTGTTAAACTGCATAAAATAACAAACTAAAAAAGAGGAAAAATTCTTATATTACTAAAAAACAAACAGAAAACGTATGCTGCATATTACACTTTTATTCGTTTCACTGTTTCAGATTTGTTCTCAAGCTAACAATTAAATTAAATTTTGAAACCAATAACGTCTGCACATAAAAAAACTCATAAAACAATGGTTACGCCATAAATTTTCTGGTAAGGAATCACTTCATCTGAAAATACTACTGCATTAAGATGCCACCACAATAGAAGAAGCTCAGTTCCCATTTAGTTATCCATAAATCTCTATTATTCGAAGAAATTTAGAGAAAAAAAAATGTGTATGGCATTTAAAAAGTCACACGATTCATGCCAACAAGTGAAGATAAAGACAAAATTGATAAGAAAAAATTCTGAAGAATTTGAAAATGAAATGATTTTAATCTGTTACAACCATATCTGTCAATATGTCAAAACTTTTATATCTAGAGATTCCAAAAAATATTTTAAACAATTGTTATAACTAAGACTCAAGAAAAAAACATAAAAACGCATCCGATTTTATTTAACAATGGAGACGAACAAACAATGGTAAAATTGGTAGTAACTGCAAAGTTAAATGAAGACTATTTCTTTTTTGGCATTTGTTTTTCAATATATATAGAGTTATTGTCGGCTTTTATATGGCCGTGCTTCTTTACTGTCTGTGTCTGTGACTTGATGATGATAAATTTCAACAATAAATGTACAAATTTTTAATTGTACAAATGACAAATTATTATTCTCTACTCTGTTCACAATATTATTAGTGATAAATTAATTTATGTTACCTCGTGGGTCACCATAGTTGTATACAGTGCTTTAAATAATTATTTTTTACCTCATAAAGTTCACACAGTCTGGTTCATTTACCTTGCAGTCCAGTTGACAAAACAAATTATATATCCCTCACTAACTTTGTCTCACTTTCGCTGGCTTAGCTTTAACGTTTTCGTGCGCTCGGTACCCGCATGTATTTATAACAACTGAAAGAATAATCTAGAAATATATATCCCTCTAGTGACAACAATATTCACATGACGAGAAAAACTTAGAAGCCTCGAGTAAGGTGGTGTCAATAATATCACAAAAGCCTAGTACAACAACCTTTTTTGTTTCTTTGTTTGTATTCGAGCACAAAGCGACACGTTGGATTATCTATTTTCTGCCCACCACTGGTATTGACACCGGTTTCTAGCGTTTTAAGACTGTAGACATATCGTTGTGCCACAAAAATCAAACTGGATACACAACGTATGACTCGTACAGAGTTACGTAAGGAGACTTAACATAACTATCGCTTTTAAAATAATTAACTTTAACACTTTTGTTACGGAAACTGAATAATCATTAAATATTAAATATAAACTAAACAATAACTCTTAAGCTCAACAGTCTTGTATATCCTAAAGTTATCTTCACTTTTGAAATGTAAACCGTCTGCCATTTTGTCGTCATTGAAAATACTGTTGTAAGAGAGAACCTGTGGCTGAAGAATAAACGTAATAATATAAATATTAAAAAAGATTATGACGTATAAGATATATGTAGACTAACTGTCAAGAATGTGCTTTGACACACCAAATTGAGTAATGGTTAGTAGTACATTAAGTAACAAAATAGAGTAAAATTCAGTTTAAATTTTGTTGGAAGTTTCTACTATGTTATTAATAACATGAACTTCATGACTTATCCGTATGTATTGGACAAATTTTGTTTGAATTGATATTTTTGTCATTCTCATAAACCATTACTGGCGCTATTTACCTGAAGAAGCTGGTTCCTCAAAAACGAAACTTGTGCATCACAAAGTGTATTCTGGAATCTTTTGACATATTTATCCTAAACCCAACTTTCTATAAGCTGTTATCGGCATTTGACTAACAGGTATAGATGTGTATTTTAAAACATTATTTATTATAATATATTTTAATTAACGGCAAACAATTTTTCATGCTTGAAATTTTTTTAACTGGCACCTTTCTAAATGTGAAAATTTGTACATGTTACGTAGTTGGTAAACAATTGTTCTGTAATGCAGTCTGTAGGAACACTACCAAATTTATTAAATTCAAAATAGTTTGAATAACATAAGCTTTGCACACAAACATCCATGTTCTGTTAGAAATTTCTCAAAACTGCTCAATTTTTTAACAGTTTTGTCTAGACTACTTGAAGCATCAATAAGATAAACCTATACTTTTACAATATTTCTTTTAATAAAATAATTTTTATAATTTTTTGTTGTTATTCTTGCCTAGAATGCAGTGATATAGCGGTTCGTTTTCTTTTTTTTTTCAAATATGATGTTTCTTCACTACCTCACAACAACCTTGATTTTCGTTACCAACTTCTTTAGTTTTAACTTGTATCACCAGTTTATTAGTTATTAGTTTTAAACAGTATAACAATTTTCTATAAATTTTATCATTAATGTTAACACTATGCTTTCTAGATACGGAACCAACAGAAAAATTTAGACAGATTGCACATCGTGAAAATTTGATCTATGCTGAAATTTATGATGCAACATCTATAATAGAATAATAGCCGTGTGTAAGAATTTAATTTTGACCACTCTTTTAGGTAGAGGAAAACGTTAAACACGCACATTTTACACACACCTGTATATGACCAGTATCAGTGTACACACATTCAGTACACACATGTAATAAGAAATATACTCACCAAGATAACTGAGTCTGTATGCATAGAGTTATCCGGATAGTGGCGTAACCTTGCTTGTCCATTTCTAAATGCCCCTGAATAGAACAATTAGGAAAGAATTCTTACAAAGAAAAACTAAGGTTTATAAGTTGGTGTTTCTTTTTTTATTATCCTGTTTAAAACTTTCACATTTTGACAGTTAAAAAACATGACTTTAAAAACATACTATAAACACCACCTAGTAAATAACTATTGTATTATTCTAAGAACCAGGAAGTAATTTCAGAAATAAAAAAATCAAACGTAAATAAGAAGAATTATTCTTTCTTCTGTGGACAAACAGTTAAGTTACGAAATTTATGTTAGATATATGTAATGACAGTGAAATCTGTTGACAAGAGAGGGCGCGGTTCTGGATTCGCCAAGGTTACCACGACTAGGCTCAAGGGTTGTGCGACACACACATTTATTATCCTGGCAGTTTCTACTATGTTACACCAGGTGTAAACCTTGTGAAAAACAACAATACAAGGAAAACAGTTAAATTTCACTTTCACGCGAAGGCCATCTCTTGATGTAAACAATAGATAATATGCGTTTAATGTACATTTTGTAACATACATATAATGTATTTTGGCTAGACTTATTTATTAGGTGTGTATAAAATTACATCAAATTACTTATGAGCACTATATTTCATGGCGTTATTTCTATAACCTCTTGTGGTAAATGAAACGACTGACTTTTAATTACTTTCCTACGGTAATAATTGCGTATTTTCATATGTATCTCTGATGTATTTTGAAAACTTTACTGTAAGGTATCTATATAAAAAACGCCAAGACATAACTACAGGTACGTATGAAAACATTTCAAAAATTATTCTGCCATCGATAAACAAAAATTTAAAGGATTTGTTAATTCTATAGCGTCTAGGTAGAAGTCACTGCCTAAATCTACTTAGGTATGATAAATGTATGAATAAGATAGATAAATACTGCACTTAAAACAATAATTTCCTTTTTTTCGTGCAGTAAACATTTTTATTTAACTCTGATCTACAGTCACTATTATATTTGACATGTTTCAAGGCTCGAACGCGTCATGTTTAGCAGTACAGATCACAAAAACGTTATATTATTTGTACTCTTTTTAGCATATCTTAATTTGCATGCTTTTATAGGATATCACGTCATCTTCATATATTATTCTCCGCAAATACTCGCGAGCCAATTAAATTTTAAAAAATAATATATTAAACAGAGGTGAGTGATTTGCAGAAAATAATGTAAAAAATGGCATGGTATCCTGTAAAAATATGTAAATCATGGTATAATAGAAAGAATAAACAATACATAGTTATTGTGATTTGTACTATTAAAGATGACGTGTGAAAGTGTCAAAACACTATCGTGTGTAATAGCAATTATAGACTAGGCCCAAATAAGAAAGGGTTACTGTGTGAACAAAAGTAAGTTTTTGTTTTACCTGTAGTATTCATTTATAGTTTTGCCTAACTGGTAAAGAAAAAGTTTTACAAAAGATGGATAAATATAAAACGTGCTCTGCCGGTTCATATACCAGTATAATTATAATATGTTTAAATGATGTATGTTTGTGTGTGTTTTCTTATAGCAAAGCCCCATCGGGTTACCTGCTGAGTCCACCGAGGGGAATCCAACCTCTGATTTTAGCGTTGTAAATCAGTAGACTTACCGCTGTACCAGCAGGGGGAAAGAAATATATTACCCTTTGTCAAATTTTTGTTCTGCTTTAAGAAAGAGAGACATTTTTATATCAAGTGGGTTTCTCGTAATAAAGAATTGTTGACTTTGTTTTGAATTTCGCGCAACGATACACGAGGGCTATGTGCGCTAGCCGTCCTAATTTAACAGTCAAAGACTAGAGGGAACGCAACTAGGCATTAACCACACACCGGCAACTCTCAGGCTACTCTTTTACCTTTAAATGATGTACAAATAAAGTATGATAAGCATGTGTGGTTGATTATCTCATGTAATTAGTGCCTAACCAAAATTTAAAGTTCATCCTAAAACTTGAAAACTTCGCTAATAGTCCACCGCTGGGACAGCGGTAAGTCTAAGGAGTTAAAACGCTAAAATCAGAGGTTCGATGTAGTTTTACTGTAAGAAAAAAAAACACACACACACCCTTCTCGAATAATTTTAGTTTCGTACTAGGTGGAGGTCTCCTCTAGAGTAGACAATTTCCTTCACAGGCTCTTACTTTATCACGTGACCTTCAAACATTCAAGCAGAACCGTGTCAAAGCAAACAATGAATAACAAGAACAGTAACATTTAGAAAGGGAAGGGCATTTTCAGAAACATTTAACACTAAACGTGTGTTCTGTTTCCTGTGTCATAATAGTAAGGAACTACTTAGAAATAAGGGAATTGAATTGGTACCTCTTTATAACCAATAATTTTTTACGCATGCGCAGCTTTCATTTTTACTATATGTATAATTACTGCACATAATACGGAGTTATTAATATTGCTTCTTTCACTTTATTAAGTGGAAACATTTAATCCGAGCACCCTGATTACCTCTGCTTGTCGTCGTTTTCTACAGAGAAATGGTTCTGTCAATTTTGATTTTTCTTCTGTTCTATTTAACTTCTGTTTCAACTGAACCAGGTAAACCATATCTTATACTTATCTCTATTACATTTTCAGGTGCATTTTGATACTATTTTCTTTGTGAGTACCACTATATTGTTTCGTTTGTTTGTTCTTATATCATTTAGTGGTGGTGAGAGGAGGGAAATGTTAGAGATTTATCTGATATCCCTTTAAAAATAACATTTTTATAAGCTGTTATTTCTTATTATAATCAGATATTCTATGATTCTAGCTCGGATACACAAATCATCTTAAAAAGTGTATATATGATATTGAAATAAGTTTTCTTGATAACGTAAGCAGGAGTCGATTAAGAAAAATAAAAGTCGTAATGTAAAGACGACTTCATTTTATCTAGAAACGCAATCGTTTCGGTTGCTGTTGTAGAACTAGCTCATCTGCAGTTCAACATGGTATCACAAATTACATCCGGTTTCTTAGGGCTTCATTGAGCTTAAACATGATCCGTTATGATTTTTCTTATACAGAATTATCAAAATGTAAATCACTGATATTGAAGGAATAATGCATCTCAGTATATATCAATCAACGAGTTAAAGGTACAATGAATGATCCAAGGTATCAGAAGACATAACAATTCATGTACGGAGAAGCAAATGTGAATGTTTTTGTCTTTTCTTTACAACTATGCTATGCACAACTATTCGGGAGAAGTCCAGATCTCGCCTTAGTTGACACTATGTGTCCGTGAATCGATTGGACTTCAGTTGATCATCAGTCATAAAAATTAACAAGTTTAGATATTTTCTTACCATGGTGGTAAGTTATATAGAAATATATTTCCTCACTCCGCTTGGAATTATAAGTAAATCATAGTCAATATTAATTTCGTTCATTTATTTATTTTGATCTATATACGAATAAAAAGTGATTCTTAACATAACCATTACCTCAGGCGACAAACTTTGACCAGTGAAGATACCCCTTATAATGTCACATCCCATGAGGAGGGCGTGAAAAATAATCAATCTCGCTTTCGCAAATACTTTATTCTTGACCATAAGAAAATATTATTTTATTTTCTTCCACACTTAACAAATGTCTATCACACGTCCTATAATGTTTTCTAATTATATGTAGAAACTTATACGGTAACAGAACTTTTGTGCACGATAAAAGTGAAGATTTTCGATTAAACACGTTTATGTTTTGTTTTTATTTTTCAATTGTGTTTTGCAAGCTGTTCCCACGAAAACTTTTAACAAGTAGTTAGTCAGCCTAGTTGTTCCATATAATTGTTTTACTTTCTAGAATATTGGACCACGTACAATCAAAGACATTAGCAATAGGCCTTCATAAAAACTTATATAATGAGACTGCTAAACGTTTTACACTTACAGATAAACTACACAATGTTCTTATATTTCCAAATAACTAACTACCTGATATTCTTCCAATACAGATGACTATATAGGCTTGTTATGAGCACAGATAAAAAAAATAATGTTTCTCTAGTCACAGATGACTTCGTAATGTTATATTCACAAACAGCTACTTAATGTTGTTAGATTCACAGAAAAACCATGTAGCAATGTCATACACACAGATAGCTGTATAATGTTGTTGTGTATATGGATAACTGTAGAGTTATACATGTACATTCGGTATAACTACGTAAGTTATGTTCACAGATAACTAAATAAAGTTGTTATATTTCCAGATAATAAGATTATGTAGTTATGATAAAGATAATTATATAATTTTATTATCACGGTTAACTACCTAATATTTTTACACTCACGGATAACACGTAATAATTTTATATTCATCGATAACTACACGGATTTTACATCCACGGATAACCACATAATTTTACTATAAGCGCAGTTATCTACATAATGATGTTATATTAAAGGTTAACTACATGAGGTATTTTACATTCATGGGGAATTTCATGATACCGCTATATTATCAGATAATTATATTAAGATGTTATACTCACTAATAACAACATAAAGATTTTTATATTTTGTTATAACTTCACGTGTTTTTTTATATCCACGAATAATTATGTAATAATATTATAATTATGGGTAACCTAACAAATTATTACCTAACATGTAATGAAACTGTTTTTGTTATGTTTTTTTTTTAATTTGACCTTTGTTTTTTCTTCCTGTATATGAATAACTAAACCCGTAAAATTCATTAAAGACCTGCGTAACTGGAAGAGATTACAAGTGTATATACGTACATAGGGATACAATACGAGAATGGAATATCATTCATTGGTTGTTTAAAAATGCAATCCAACTGAAAAGAATCAGTTCAGCGATCTTGTTACAACATGAACAACATGATTGGATGCGAAATGAGTGTTTGTTTGTTTTTGAATTTCGCGCAAAGCTACACGAGGGCTATCTGCGCTAACCGTCCATAATTTAGCGATGTAAAACTAGAGGGAAGGCGGCTAGTCATCACCACCCACTGCCAACTTGTGGGCTACTCTTTTACCAACGAATAATGGGATCGACCGTTAAATTATAACCCCCCCACGGCTGAAAAGGCGAGCATGTTTGGTCCAACGAGGGTTCCAACCCGCAACCCTCACATTACGAGTCGAGCGCCTTAACCACCTGGTCATGCCGGGCAGAGAAATTAGTGAAAGATAGAAAATGGAAATTCCATTAAAAATGTTTATGTATTGAGAAAAAATTGTCTTTTGCAAATTAAAAATAAAGAATCTCATTTGTATCACTGAGAATTTTTATTTGTATTTATATCTTTCATTCTCGACATTAAAGCAGTAAAATTTAAACGTTAATTAAAAAAAACAAATTAAGTTATAAAGCAAGGTTTATCTCAACTGTATAAACATATTTCCAGTGCAGTTTTATGTAAGATAATTATTGTAGAAATATCTTTGTTATGTACGTTAAAATATAAATGGTGAGCTTCAGACTTAAATGTTAATTTACGCCAGATATTTAAATATAATGAGTGGAAACAGTTTATGTTGCAAAGTGTCACAACAAAAAAGGAATGTAAAGAAGGTTCAACACTAATAACCATCTGGTGTGTTCTGCTAGCTCTGCAGTTAACCTATCTATGACATGCTTCGTGAGTTTTAATGTCTTCACGTCAGTGGACATGACAATCACTCCGTCCTTCAGTCTGTTTTTTTTATTATTATTTACTATTGTCTTTACATGTATTGTCTTAATTCCAGAATTCCATATTCATTGGACAAACTTGGCTTTCAGGACAAATGAAGACAGACTTCTCTTGTGTAGCAAATTTGTTTTTTAATCGTCTGTTGTTCTGGTCTGGAAGCGTTTTTATGTTATAAATACTCATTTAATTCACCACTCATTTTCTCAAATTATTTCGAATAGATGAAGAGATTGGAAAAATTAATCTTTTGATGTTCTTTAAATGTATATCCACACATGATGAAATATGACTCGTCTGTGAACTGGGTATTGTTTTACACAGTTTGATGCACTGTTTGTTTGTTTTGAATTTCGCCCAAAGCTACACGAAGGCTATCTCCACTAGCTGTTCCTAATTTAACAGTGTAAGACTAAAGAAAAGGCAGCTAGTCATCACCACAAACCACCAACTCTTGAACTACTCTTTTACCAACGAATAATGGTATTAACCGTTAAATTATAACGCCTCCACGGTTAAAAGGGCGATCATGTTTGGTGCAAACGGGGATTCGAACTCGCGACGTTCAGATTGCGAGTCGACCGCCTTAACACACCTAGTCTTGCCGGGCCTTGATACACTGAAAAGCACGTAAGAGTTCATAACCTAACTTCAAACTAAAATCTATGTCCAAAAGAGGCGCTGTACTAAGTTATCAATGTTATTGAGTTCCACTAAGCCCTTTTTTATTTCTTACTATTTCAATATGCTTGACTACACACCTGTTTAGCTGTTAGCCAGCATTGGTGAATACGTTTTGGTTTTGCTGTTTTTTTGTTTTTTCACTTAGTATCTTGCAAAATATATACTGTTCGGAAAATGTAAAACTAATAATAAATGTTGATATGCACTGCTAATAAAACATCTATATCGTTACATATGCTACCTTGTTAAAGAAAATTGCATCAGAATATATAACGTTTGCAAACACAATTTCTAACATTGACCTATGCTCTTTTTCAAATAAAACAGTGATTCTTGTATGACTGAAAACGTAACAAGTAATAAATAAATACCAAACAGAATTGGTGTATGACATGTGCACGAAACAAATAGTTACATAAAACAAAAATAAATGGATGGGATACTAACAGAGAAAAAAAGTGTATATTTTTGTTAAAACAGGATAACGTTTCGAACTAGTATTTATTGTCAGTTCGTAGAACTTAGCACAGAAATCACATGTACAAAATTTGATAATTGCGCTAGCAGCATTTTTGACGTTGAGTTACAAATCACTTACAATAATTAGTTGTCAACAACGTTTTACAATGTTTTAAATGAACAAAACGAATTCACCAAAGATAAGACTGGAATATAGGAAATCAAGGACCGAACAGATTGCTGAAGAAATAGCAAAAGCGTTCTTTGCGAATTTAAAAATATAACTATATGTTCTAACCATTCTTAATTTTCACTTCACAGACTAAAAGAAAACAATAAGTCACACGCATTCACCACCAGTTTCTAGGCTACTCCTCTAAAATACTGAATTTTATCGTTATTCTTATAATAGAAATATAAAACAAAATTCTCATGTAGTGGGTCGTGAAACCTAAATATTTACTTTCGTTATCACTCGCTCCAACCACCACACTATTTCCTGTCTAAGATAACGTTTCACAACACCTGAATATTACACGTAAAACAAAACGTTGTTTTTTTTTTTTTGAGTGGCAAATTGCATACCCACCTCTGCCTTTAGCATAAGTCTGACAGATTCGGTGAAAGTCTACCGGTAAGAGGGAACTCTCAAAGAATAATGAGCTTTCTTTTTGAAGCTCTTGTAATGCACTTATCTTAAAAATTTTGTTTATTATTTTAAGGAGGTTCCACTCCTTTTTTCTTCTCTTGAAGGCCTGGCATGGCCAAGCGCGTTAAGGCGTGCGACTCGTAATCCGAGGGTCGCGGGTTCGCATCCCCGTCGCGCCAAACATGCTTGCCCTTTCAGCCGTGGGGGCGTTATAATGTGACGGTCAATCCCACTATTCGTTGGTAAAAGAGTAGCCCAAGAGTTGGCGGTGGGTGGTGATCACTAGCTGCTTTCCCTCTAGTCTTACACTGCAAAATTAGGGACGGCTAAGTCAAAAAGAAACAAACAAACTTCTCTTGAAAACGCGGACAATGCAGACACATTTGCAAAAATGAGCAAAATATCAGCGAGAGTTTTCAGCAGCATTCATTTTCTAATAAACTGTCGTAAAATATGGTATGGGGATCGGAAGTGAGAAGTTGTAACGTTTAAGTCGAGAAACTCGGCAAAAATGTCTAAACAGTTGCGTCACTTCTTATTCAAAACAGCTTAGTTCAGAGTAGAGATGTAGTCAAGATTTATACTGCCTATATTTGGCATAACTGATGCATTAAATTTAATAATGACCTGAATTTTGCTTCTGCGGAAAATTATATTCTACATCAAAAGGTAAAAAATATCTTAATACAATTTTACTTATGAAACACTTCTCTAATTCAGTCTTAACCATTTATTATAACCCTAGTATAAACCGGAAGTTAAATTACTGATGTTGACAAAATCAAATAAAATTCGTAAAAACAAACCAGAAGTTAACCTACATGGAACCCTTCTGCAGATCGATACATCAGCAAAATTTCTAGGTCTCACTTACAACTTGAAACGAACCCGGCAAACACACGTAAACTAATTAAAACATACAACCTGGAAGCAACTGTACCACATAAGGATTCTAGCAGGAAAGAACGCAGTCCTCTGAACAGGTCGGTGATTTACTTTCAGAAAAAATTTAAAAGAAAAACAAAGTAGTACGTTCACTAGATCGTTGTATCATACGTGATGGAAGTGAACCTAAGTTCTTCTATCTTATAAATATGTCACACTAGACTTACTTAACCACATCATTTGTGTGGTGTAGTCAGTATATATTATTATGGTATTATTGTTAAATACATGATAAATATATTACTAAATGTACAATTATTGGCATGTATAGGACTGTTTGCGAATTGTAAGACTGTTGAAATTCCAAATAAAGCAAAGTGTATACCAATGCACATACTCAAAGTTGCACATAAATGGGCATGGGTCTGATAGGAATAGCGTAATTAAGTAAGCAACTTTGCATGAATACAGAACCCAAATTTATGAAATGTTCATTATGTATGAATATTTCCCGAATAATGCTGTTAACTAAAATGGATTAAATAACACCAGTACAGAAGAGTGGAAGAAATCTAAGTAATGAAAAATATAAATGTAAAAAACGGCTCGTTTGGGTTGAGAAAATTGTTTACGTAAAGAAGCGAACAACATTTCGACCTTCTTCGGTCATCGTCAGGTTCACAAAGAAAGGAAGAGATAACAGACCGGAAGCTGACCACATGTTTGAAAGGGGTTTATATCTATATTATAAATAATATAATAAATAATAATAATAAAATAAATAATATAAAATTATATATTCAAACATCTAAACACGCCCTCTACATTCCGACACTCAGCTACACAACCCTTTTCAAGTATGTGGTCAGCTTCCGGTCAGTTACATCTTCCTTTCTTTGTGAACCTGACGATCACCGAAGAAGGTCGAAACGTTGTTCGCTCCTCTACGTAAAACTTTTTTCTCAGCCCAAACGAGTCGTTTTTCCACATATATTTTTCTTTACAAGTGGGTTTTCTCGACATCACTGGAAATCTAAGTAGTACCTGACCCTCCCAGATCTCGACGTTTCGCTTCAACACAATGCTCAAAGTTCGCTGTGACCATTTGAAAGAGTACCAAAAATTCTATAACAGAATCATTCAATATACAACTACTATTAAGCGAAAAATAACAAATGGAGGCTCAAAATGAACACTCATAAAATACAGATAATGTTGTTCTAAACATCATCTGAACAAAGCAGAACTAAATCTTAACTATATATAAGTGGGGCACTCGAAGTCGTCATGTCATGCAAAGTTCTTAGAATTAACTTACGATTAAAAATAAAATGGAATGAACATATTAAGAGTATCAAAATCCTGATCTGGCTAAAAATGATTCTGACAGGTAATAATTAAGAAGCAACACCAAACATCATACTCAAAATACGTAAATCATGCATTAGAAAAGTTTTTAAACCCACCTGCATAACGTAGTTGAGCCAGAAAACACAAAACTTTATACTCACAAAAGCTTGTAAAGTACCTAGTCAAAAACTTAACATTTACACATATACTGGGCCAGACATGGACAGATGGTTAGGGCTCTCGACTCGCAATCTGAGGGTAGCGGGTTTGAATCCAAGTCACATACAACATGTTAACCCTAATAGCCGCTGGGACATTATAATGAGACGGTCAATCTTATTGTTCGTTGGTAAAAAAGTAGTCCAAAAGTCGGCGGTGAGTGGTAATGACTAGCGGCCTTCATCCTAGTCTTACACTGCTAAATTAGAGATGGCTAACACAGATAGCTTGGTGTAGATGTGTGAGAAATTCAAAACAAACAAAGGAACACACACATACCCAAACGTCCCTCGTTTATCTGACAGACTCCTTGAAAATTCTTTAAAATGTTATAAGAATAATAAAACAAAAAAGCCTAACGAGCAACTCAGAAAGTTATATCATATATGATGGATAAGATCAGATATACCTCTTGCTATTAATTTTAAAAAATAATACTATTAATAAGTCAACTTTGTACTAGGCAGTACAGAATTTTTCCAATACATTCATAATTTTCTTTTTTTTAATGTTTTATTTGATGTGTACTAACAAATTTATATTTGAATTATACATTATTAGTGTAATAGACTGTAGCGTGAACGTAGGACTTTATGTAAACCTTCATCAACAAATTATTTGTAATTATCTAAAAGTTGATGGTATCAGCCCATAATATGTACACGCCTTAAAAGAGCAATGCGGAGTTTTATTTACGGACTCTAAAAAATAAATCTATCGTATTTCAAATGTGGGAAGTATAACATGAAAAATTCTATCTATGCTGATTAAATAAAATCTCAGCATCCTGGACACATTAGCGTGGTGCCCATGGAAACAACTTGTATTAACCAAACTACAGCACCAAGAAGCAGAAGCTTTAAACAATAAAAAATACCACCATTTATCTTAGAAAGAAACATTTGATACAGCAATTGAAATAACAAAAGTAAAAGATAAAATCTGCTGTTAGGAGAGGAAGAAGTCGAAGATGAATTTAGCCTTCTTAGGTTCAACAAAATTTGACCCAAGAATTAGTTACGGTGAATAATCCGCATTTTACTTGAATATTTTATTAATGTATGTTTTAGTTATTACGGAAAATAAACCAAATTACTGATAATTTTATTTACAATCGTCATTTTGTAGAATTTTGTTGTGGTGTGAATTTTGTTCAAACTCAACTATTTATAATGACTACTGTAGTAACGATATAAGAATTATTCTATAAAATGATCTTATTATTCAATGTAGGGGAAGTTCAATAAGAGTTTGCTTTACTTTTGGACTATTAATTTAGCATACCTAGTTTGGTATGGATCGTTCAACTTGTTGATAGGGAGATCTGTCCACAGACAGAAAGATCTTTGATGCTATCGACAGTTGCTACACTGGCATGACTTAATATGCATAACGAATATGTAAAGAATGTACGTATCTTAATTTGTATACTCAATTCTGCCTCGCTTCACTCGCCAAGGATGGATTAACTAGATAATTACAACACTGATTAGTATATCACAAATGAAGAAAAGACATTGAATAAAATAACACAATATTAAGAACCCCATTAAAACAGCAAATGTGTGTAAACAAATAGAAACATGCAGAGCAATGTGGGGTGATTCCTTTATATGGATGTGTAAACATTAAAGTATGAAATACGAAACATATTCATGGTTAAATTTACTAGACTAGGAATTGTTATATGAAGAATATTTAAATATCTTAATAATAACAGTTTTCATGTCATTTACAGAAATGATTTATTGTTGTTTTTCAGTTCGACTTTGTATTCCACAGAAGAATCTGAAGGCTTGTTTATCTATGTCTCAAGAAATGCCAAACTTTGTTCAATGTGTTTCAGGACGAGACAAGTAAAAACATAGAGATAAGTGAATAGATATTAGATTTTCAGCTTTAACGATTTCTAGTCTTACTAAAAGTGAACGTCACTTTTTTATTTTATTTTAGAGAAGTTTTATTTTGAACAAGATATTTTTGTATTATTTTTTTAATTTAATAAAGTTTAAAATTGTATGACGGTTCTTGTTTAAAGAGCCTTACATGACCTGATTGTTAGGACTCTGAAATTTGCTGGTCGTAAAATTGTAACCAAATTTTGTCCGTATCATCAGCTGTGAAACAGTTATAAAGTTACAGTCATTATTCATTAATAAAATAATAGACCAAAAGTTGATATCGGTTGCTGCCAGTCAATTTCCTGTTCTTTTTGTCGGTAATTCAAAGTTAGAGACTGCGGCTATAGCCTTAGTAGCTTTACCATAAAGAAAACAATAATGTTATACAAGGTTTTGTTTTTTGTTTTGTTTTTGTAATTCATAAATTATATGAAAACGTTTGTCAGATCTTTGGCTTTGAATTAAATTCTTTAACGTATATTACAAGTAACTCACCACAATAGACATTTTCTTGTTTAAATCTTTTCACAAAAAAATATAATTTTGTTACTTGTTAATCACACAGTTGCACAATGAATTATTTGTCCTGTGCCCATCACGAGTATCAAAGCCCAGTTTTTAACGTTATAAGCCTTCAGACTTCCGTGGGTTTGAATTCCTATCACCAAACACGCTTGCCCTTTCAACCGTGATAGTGTTATAATGTGACGTTCAATCCCACTATTATTTAGTAGAAGAGCGACCTAAAAGTTGGCAATGGATGGTGTTGACTAGCTACCTTTCCTCTAGTTGATCACTGCTGAATTAAGGACGACTAGCTGAGATAACTCTCGTGTATTCTTTGATAGATTGTTTTGATAGAGTATTCATGATGAAACTTTGTAGAATGGACGGCAAGACGAAAGGCGGAAGACTTTCGAAACGTCGTCCTCTACACTTGTGTCTACACAACAGGCAGTTGCCGTCCGTTCTACAAAGTTTCATCAACTTTCGTGTATGTTTGTGCGAAATTCAAAGAGAGATAAAAAATATATTGCCGCTTAGCCACCGCAGGGAGAAGTGCATTAGAAAAAGAAAAAAAGGTCCACGTTTGAATATAATATAATATAATATAATATAATATAATATAATATAATATAATATAATATAATATAATATAATATAATATAATATAATATAACATAATATAATATAACATAATATAATATAACATAATATAATATAACATAATATAATATAATATAATATAATATAATATAATATAATAGTGTCAAGAGTGAATCTAATTTTAATTCCTAGTTTCGTTAAAGCTTTTACAGTAAGGAAGTTTATTTTTCAGAACAGGGGTGACGTTTGAATGTTGATTCAAATGCTAAAACCTCCTTTATCATTAAAGCTTGTAATTGATCGTTCCAGTGATCGAAACATAGTATATGTTCAAAAATATTTTTCCTTATAAAAAAGCTGTAATTTGTATTAAAATAATTATATTCTGATTTCGTTCAGCATACTATCTTATTCATCTGGAAGTATAATAGCCATGTATAGCTTCCTTTACCCATTACAATTGGTAAGACTTACCCACTTTGTACATTCTAATTTAGGTGGTTAGATTACTTTCACTTACTTTTGAAGAAAAACAAGGTTAAATAAAGCTGAATAATTCTAGTAACCCGTCTTCATCATTGTTTTTTTCAGGCTTGACTGTATGTACATTATTCTGAACAGACAAGCTGACTTGGTCAACGTAGCTCCAGAAGAGGTTTACATAGGAGGAAGGTATTTCAGTTTAGTACCAGTAGCCATGGAAGCAACAGCCTACGAAAGTAAGCCTTAAATTTATATACCTCACATAAAGCAACAAATTAGAAGATAACATTAAATATCCAGAACATCAAAGGTGTGTTTTTTCTTTTGCAATACTGTAAAATCTTTGCTATGACTTTGAAGAGGTATTTAAAAGCAATATTACACACACAAACAGAGATTTAGATGTACCAGAAAATAAACGTATAAATGAACAGCTGTTAAAAAGTTGTTAACTATTTTGTAATTTAATCCATGAATATACATGACGCTAATGTTGAGGGTTTAAAACTTAGATGTTCGTAACTGATGCTGAACGAATTTTCTCAAATTTAAAAAATTAATTAAATTTCAGATAAAATGACTTTGAATTCCGTGAATTTTGGAGGAGATCGTGATTAAGCCAAAATGAAGAAAACTCTATGAATGAATTGCTAAATACTCATAGTAGAAACCTTAGTTTTAAAATACTGAGGCGAGAAAGTGATATCACCTCTGCATATTTAAAACAACTTGAATATTTAATTAAAATAAATAAGATTTCCGTTGAAATCCTTAAGTACAGGAAGTCCTTCTTTAAACGGAGAATGTTTGTAATGCAGATTCTACGTATAAATCTTGGTTGGGTTTTGTACTCGCACATAAGTCGAAATTTCTTGTAAAAATTACGCTTTGGAATAAATACTTAGAAATGTGTACGTAATCTGGTAGTTATTTTATTCCAACCCCTTTATGAATCCCTTTCACAGATACTTGAGATACACTTTTCACATTGTAGTTTGTACACCGGTTTCAATTTGTCTGTTCCTTTAATGTGAAACGTTTGTTTTTTTCCGGCCTTGCATTTGTTTTAAAATACCATCCAAAAGTGAAAAAAGATGTCTTTATGTTGTGCTCTCTTTCCTCAGATATCAGCTCGTTTTGCCTTCTGTGCTAACCGTCCCTAAGTTTTAGCTGATATATGAGAAAGAAAAAGCTAGCAAACAGTGCTCACTGCCAACTTTAAAGCAACCTAAATTAAATAGTGGATTTTTAAAATTACTTTATAAAACATTTACAGCCGTTTAGCATGATATTTTTGCAGCAACTGGACATAACCTACGGACCTAGCGGATTCACAATCCGGCATGCTAACAGTTAATCTAAGCCAAGCCAGACTGAATGGAGTGAAAGAAACTCGTACAAGCCATTTCAAATACTCTTGTCACCAAAGTTGACTTGCCAATGCCGAAGTGTTAGGTCTACAATTATGAACCAGTGGACTCATTTCAATTCATCCGAACATTCAGTTGCCTATAGGAGTGGAAAGTCATCGATGGGGTCACTGTAATCTACCCATATCCATGGCATAATTTCCTGATAGTAATTACTGGAAATGACTATGCACTCTGTGAAGGCTGTTTAATTATGTCCTTTAATATCCACTATACTGTGGCACTTGTTCTATCTTAAGTACTTCACGTAAGCCTGCAGGGTAGTTGTTTCAATGGCATATGGCGCTTGTGTCTAAGTGATTGCGAATTATTTTTCTTTGACCAAATCACCATCTGGTTTCAAAAATGCATTGTCATATTCAGCCAACAAGTCACTAAATTTCTACCACTGTAATTAATTAATATTGCTTACACACTACTTACCACCAATTTCATATGTGTTAGCAAATAAGTACTTGTTTTCAGGCAAGACATAACAAAAGCAATACTTATGAGACTGACAGTTTTATTTACCTTCATTTCCCTTCCTTTGTTGATGTTTATTTCAGCAGAAAGTTAAATAAGCAACTGCTAATAATTTCAGAACAATACTAGAAATTCATCCATCTTCTGACAAAACACTATTTGGGCAAGAACCAGAGCATTTCATACATGGCTTCTATTACCACGTAACACAGTACCAAAACATTATACCTCATTCGTAGTAAACTGTGTAATGCCACTTGCGTACATAGAAGAATCTTGACTCTCTATGAAACATACACTCGTGCAGTGCACTCTTTTTAGGCCCATTCTGGATGGTATAGCACAATTTTCCCACTGAAATACAATTCATCCGTTGTACAGGCATAACTGGCCATTAATTTGTTTCAACAGAACAACCCTAACGATGTCAATACCAGATTCTGTACTAAAGATTTCTTATTTACTCTTGGTATGTGTTTGTTTATTATATTTCTCAAATTATAGTTCAAGTACTCTTTACTTTCGAGCATTTTTTAATAATTATCTCGGACTTAGCAGAAACTTACCTTATTGATGTTCCACAGAGTCCTATACTTATCGTGCAGCAGCAGTAGTGAGGAAGGACTTGGAGCTCAGAAACTTAGCAGACCTTCGCAATAAAAGTTCGTGTCATGGAACATTCAGTGATGTGGTAGGATGGCACGTACCAATCAGTGTTCTTATGGGCACAGATGTTATAGCACAAAACTGTAAAAATGAGCTCCATGCTATAGGAAGTTTCTTCTTAGAAAGCTGCGTTGCTGGTAGCTGGTCAACAGATCCAGTTTTGGAAGAAAAACTTCGTAAGTTTAGTAGTACGAATAACAGGAAAATATAACATGACGAAACTTCTAATAACTTAGTTTTGAAATACATTATAGGTATACACTGAAAAAGATTTTCAACAAATGATTTTTCATTTCTTGTGCAATTGCTATAAACCATCAAATTGTGGGTTTATCTCATACTTGAACGGTGTAATCTAAGTTCACCCGAGGTAAAATAATTTTAAAACATAAGGAAAAGGAGATAAGCATTACATTACCTGTATTTCATTTACCTAATTAGAATGTTTCCTTTAAACAAAATCTTATGGGCTTTGATCTTATAGCTACTAAAGAAAAATAAAAAAATAATTACCATGTACGTTTTGTTACTTTTTACAAATAATGTGAAACCTTTACTATATTATTATTTTACAAATTGATCTACTTTTCTTTTAATTGTCACTTTAAAGACTAAGAGTTGAAGGCAATAAAGGAATGAATGCATTTGAAACAAAACTTTAACGTGCAAAAACTTCATCAGTTTATTTAAAACGTATTGAACATTTTATTAAATGTTTCCACATGTTTCTCAGTACGTGTTTCACTGAAATACTTTCTACAGGACAAAAGTATCCTCAGTTATGCAGTGGATGTGGCAATGGAACTTCTTGTTTAAACAATAGTTTTGCTGGCCACGAGGGAGCGCTACGGTGTCTTATAAATGGAGGAAGCGATATTGCTTTCACAACAATAGAAGCAACTCAAACGTTTTTCGAAAATCGAAGAACTCAGGAAGCAAAATACGAATTTCTATGTCTCAATACGACCAGAGAGTCATTAAAAAATCCAAGGCCATGTTACTGGGCTCAACTACCTTCTAACGCTTTCATAGGCTTACCACAACAGGGTAGGAAGATTTATTCATAAAATAATAAAAGATAGAACTGAATTTTTTTCCCAATGCTACATAAAACGAACAAAACATTTGTGATTCATGGCATTTTGGAATATTTATATTCTATTTCTAATTAAAAACGTTATTTTCATTGATGTAAAATGCTTGTTTACAACTGAACGCGGTTATTACTTACTCCCAATACCTGTACTTTTTATTAACACAAAAACTTATATTTTTGTATATGATTATTATTAATATTCTAAAAAGTACTTTTTTTAGGCTTTGAATCTAGTGTATACGTAAGCTTTTGAGAAAGCTCTTCGGATTCAATGAAGAATTTCCAGGTGTTCTGATTACTTGAAAGTTGGTATTTTAAAGTGTCCATACTCTGAATACTTCTGTTAATTATGAAATTGAATATGGTTCGTTACACTGGATTTCTTTTAAAAGAGCTTCCGGGTTTGATTATTTCTATTAATTACGAAACTGATTATTGTTTGTTACATTAAATTTCTTAGAAAAGGGAAGCAAACAGTATTTCTTTTTGCATATTTGAGAACTGTCATCACAGATGTAATATAAAGTCATAAAGAGTAAGCTAGACTTCTCGTCTATTAGAAATCACAATCTTTCTGTTATACTAAAAGGCTAAGCTTAACTTTACTCACATTAGCTTTACATTAAAGCATTGAAGTAAGATTTATCCAAAACTCTGGACGGAGCTGAATGTTCCATCTGTTTTATTTGTTGTTCTCCTCTTCTTTACATATCTGTTCAGTTTCCTATACTACATTATAATAATTTCAACAAAAATGGTATAATCAGGTGAACCTTTTTTAATGTTTTAGATTCTAATAAAAATAGATTGGTTCGAATCCTCCAGCAAATGTTCACACGATATACACTTCTCGGAAGACCATCTTGGGGTCATTTAGCCTTTGTATCCAGTGAAAATGTTACAAACGTCGTTCCTGTGTTGCCGACAACGAACACGTGGAATGATTATTTAGGTAAGCATTAGTTTCACCTTTCCCGATGATATTCTCGGTTGCTTTTAAAGCAGGTTACATAATATATTCCGGCGATTCATATTGTGATTTATATTGTTGAACATTATTTAGTGTTAATCCTAGTATAGAATAATAAAACCACGCAGGTGTACTGCTCCTGCATAAAAGAATGGTTTCGAATGTGTTTGAAAGGTTTGGTTTTTGAATTTCACGCAAAGTTACACGAGGACTATTCGCATTAGCCGTCCCTAATTTAGCAGTGTAAGACTACCACCCACCGCCAATTCTTGGGCTACTCCTTTACCAACAAATAGTGGGATTGACCGTCACATTACAGTGCCTCCATGGCAGAAGAGTCCACCGTGTTTGGTGTAACAGGGATTCGAACTCGCTACCCTCGGAAAACGAGTAGAGTGCCTTAAACACCTGGCCATGCTGAGCTGTATCTGGAAGGCTTGTTAATGAGGAAACATGTGAAGTTTTGCGAACATAAGTAAACATGTTTACTTTATGTTCAACAATTGATTCAGACGAGTTCAGCTTAAAAGGTGAAATTAAAGTAAAACTAACAAAACAAAAACAAACAATTAAAATAATCTTCAAAGGAAAATATGAC
Organism: Tachypleus tridentatus; assembly: GCF_004210375.1. Lineage (NCBI taxonomy): Eukaryota > Metazoa > Arthropoda > Merostomata > Xiphosura > Limulidae > Tachypleus > Tachypleus tridentatus. The sequence continues at coordinate 54,997,993 of NC_134837.1, read as the reverse complement.
AAAGCACGGTTAGCGTGAATAACAATCAACCTATACAAAAACACACCACTTTAGAGCAGATCTTGGTCTTTTCGAAAAGCGAAATTAATCTTTCTTTCTCTGAAAGCGCCTAAATTGCGCTGTTTTTGTAGCTGACCTATCACACAATACAACAGTCTTATGAAACAGTAGATACTTTCAAGTGTCTGAAAAGAAAGTCTAAACTAAATTTCAGGTGAAAGTTAAATAATCCTAAAAAATATTCGGTGCGGCACAAACAATTATTAAATAAAAGCTCAAATAATTATACAATCTGAACAAAAGCGACTTAATTTTTAAACTCAATGTGTTCACACATGTAAAACTAAAAGGTTAAAACGTTTTATGCCAAATTGCAAACAAAGCAGTAAAAATAGTTGAAACACAAAAGACGTAAAATGATTTATTTCTTCTCAAAAACCATTAAACGTTTGTCTTTGGCAAAGATGAGAACGCGATGTGCCACTATTCCTAATTTTGAACTGCTGCCGAAAGGAGGGCGACCAGTTAACATTGCCAACCTCCACCTTAGGAAAATGCGAGAATGTTTAGCACCGAGTTGCGATCCAGCCATCCGTAAACTGGGAGTCGAGCGCCCTAAACTTCAGGCTGCTAACTAACGATCGTTAAAAAACTCTGTTTTTAAGCGAATTTTCAAAGGAAGCAAATTAAATCACTTAAAAACAAGAAAGACTTTAAGACAACCTAAAAAGATATGAAATCTCTGTACTGAGATAATTAAACAAACATATATATATTAATAAAACAAAACAAATACAGGTAATGCAATTTTATTCATAAATAGGTTAAAATATAACACAATTAGTTTTATGATGTTTGATATTCTAAATAGGAAAATATTAGCAAAAACATTGACAAGATGTATGAATAAAACCTAAATACTTTCCTTCGAAAAAGGATATAGAAAGTAAAATTTCTAAATAAATTATAATAGCGGTTAAAATCGCAGATACTACAACACCAAAAATATATAACAGTTTACAAAAAACCAAAAATACGATAAATATAAGACCAATCGTCTTTACATATCCATCAGTTAAATATAACTTAGGCAAATAACTCTTATAGCTGTTGTTGATGAGATTAACATATCAGAAACTGCAGTAAGAGATTTCAACGAAGTCATCACAATACTACCAAAAAAATCGCACGAAAAAGCAAATACATATAGTTTCAATGTAAAACTCAATATTTCCACAAATACCGACCTATGAAATAATTAAACAGCGATAGAAAAGTTAAATTAAAACCTTAATTCAACAAAACTATAAAACTTATATAATTTGTAGCGATATAAAGCTTTAAATTCCAACAACAATTTATATAAAACGTCCTTAACATGGGAAGCCCTCTATCGTTCACTCTAACAAACACATTATTCATGATTCGTATATTAATAAAAGCAATAAAAACAGCCACACCCTCTATCCACATGGTGGATATACATTCGTGAAGTATTATATAGTTTTTATAACCAAGACGAATAGATCTATTTGCTTAATTATGCACAATATTAAATCTATCTTATATAAAATTTACAATTGGAAAGGAAAAACAAGGCAGCAGTAACTTAAATTTCCTTAGGTTAAATATCAGCCGAATTCTCAACACAAAGTTCAACATACAAAAAAATAAAAATAAAAAAAAAAAACATACAACGGAACCAACATCAATTGGAAACCAACATACAACATTAATCAAAAATAAATTTATTAAAAAGCTTATACACCATCGTTTGCTACCTTTGTTAACCTAAAGAAATTGGAAAATGAACCAAAATATAAAACATACCTATTGATATAAGATTCCTTCAAGAAAGTTAGACAAGGTTTTACTAAACAAACCTTACAATAATGAAAATTACACAAGTGGATGATGCATCTATCAAATTACCCCTGAAAATTGTGAATCTATACAACTTTAAAATAAATATTTATTTTATAAATGTCCTCTTTATGTTTACTGAACGCCTACATAGTTATTTTTAACAATTTAAAAGCCAACGTACATTTTATTATGAGAATGTATTTAAGGGAGATACTCCAGTTTCTCACCACACCTAAACCCTGTCTTTTGATTTACAGATTCATGCTATCCTATATAAAGGCCATATATTTGACTACAAATTTGGCGAACAAGACGTTGTCGTCTGGTCTCCTCCTGCTTAGCAGCTTATATAAATTTACTGTTATCATTAATATTTACAATTATTATCGTTATTGTATTTTAAACATTTATTTATCTTTCTGTCGGTCACCTTAAAAACGAGAAGCAAGTGTAAAGAACTGTCAATTTTCGAGCGCCTCGAGCATTCACTAAAATATGTGCCACAACTGAAATGAATAAAGCTGGTTCCTCATGTGTGTTAACAGTTCAAGGCTTGCTTTTTATTACGTGTGATTTCTACTTTACTGCTATTTCGTAATTAATAATTTTACTTTCAGTTCTGTTTTCAGGTTCCAGCTTGGACACTGTGCGGGTAGTTTTTAGGCTGCCGCCCAGTGGGTTTTCCAGGATATCCTGTTTCCCACCAATTACAGATTATTTGCCATTGTATTTTTTATCCGCGCTGCCAACAATTGAAGAGCAAAAAACATGTTTTCCTCTGATTGACTGACATCGTCTTGTGCGTGCCTTCTTTGCACATCCAAATATTGTTAAATAGGTGTACATGTGGAAATAAACACTTTTTTTCTTCTTTACTTTCCCCACTGTGTAAGATTTTTGTACCATAGGCGTAACGAAGAAAAATTGCTTAATTTTCGAATACCCTGTGCATTAAATCTAAATCACTATAAAAAAAATTTAATTTACCAGCTGAGGCAGCTTCTCTGAAAAAATAAAATCTCCTTGTATTGGATTTCTTTCAGTTATTCAAGAGAAGCAAAATATTCTCAGAAACTTCGAGAAATATTCTATCTTTCTCATCAAAAACATCCATACAATAAAATGTTTCATGGCTGAATTATTCTACAACTTGAACCGGCGCTTGACCGCAAAAGATTTTACAATATTCTAAATGTAAAATTTAGAAATGCTTAAAAATTTTGTGAATATTAAATATGTACTTTGTGCGCCTGAGATGCATGATGTTCGAATGTTATGTTTATAACATAATAAGAATAAAATCCAAAACTGCTTTTATAAAGCATTATATTAACTTAAAACACTAATCTATAAACATGACTTGATTCCAAAACCGGTGTAAACATACACATTAATGTTCAGCTGGCTGTGAAAGCGGTTAGAGAAAAAAACAATTTTCGATGACAAATAAATCTTTCTGATTTGTTTCGTTACTTTATTCAGATAACTCTATATTATTTTAAACTGGCACATTAATTTTTTACAACAATGTCGAGAATGGTTTGTTTTTCTAATTTCGCATAAAGCTACACAAGAGTTATCCGCGCTAGCCGTCCCTAATTTAGCAGTGCAAGACTAGAGGGAAAACAGCTAGTCATCATCACCTACCACCAACTCTAGGCTACTCTTTCGCCAACGAATAGTGGGATTCACTGTCACGTTATAACGCCCCCACGGCGGAAAGGGCGAGTATGTTTGGTGCGACATGGATTCGAGCCCATTCCCCTCAGATTACGCCCTAACCACCAAGCCATGCCAGGCCATCAAGAATGGAAATCTTTTATGAAGGTTGTTGTTATTTCATAAGATTTCATTTTAACAGCTAGATAGCAGCTCCTATTTAGTTACTTTGCCCATTTCAAGAGTCCAAATAGTTTTATATGAGTATATTTAATTGAAAACGAAAACTATTCAGATATTTTTTTTTTTAAATTCTGAATATTATTTCAGTGATTTACGAAATGCATAATATATATATAAGTTAACATTTAAAATTCGTTAGGCTTTAATATACATTTATGAAACATGAAAAAAGAAATGACTGGCTTGAAAGTTGATGTGATTTGAAAGATTGTCGTAAGGCTTATGGCCTTGAATTGAGGTGGATGTCGAAACAGTTACCAATAAATGTGCTTTTGTATTATTGTAAAAGTGCCATTAAACTATAACACAAAGTCAAATAAATGGCATAATAGATAAAATAATAATAATAAAATAAGCGAAAATATATTACATAATGGAAATGTAGAATGCTCTGGGATGTAGTAATTGCATAAAATAACACAAATTCGTTTTTTTCCATAGGGTCAAGTTATCTGTCAACTATTGAAAAACATCTTCCAGCATGTGAAAGAAATGTTGTAAGATTCTGCGTTAATTCTTTGGCTGCTTATAAAAAATGTAAGGACTTCGAAAAAGCGGCTTATGCTTGGAGATTGAGACCAGAAATAAGATGTATCAACAAAATGTCTGAGTTAGAATGCATAGAAACTGTAAAATCAAACCATGCTGACGTAGTGATTTTGGAAAGTAGTAATGTTTACCACGCAGGCAGGTGAGTTACTCAGTATTAATTAATTCACCACATGATCAACATTTAGGTGCAAATAGAAAATATAATCATCACAGTAAAATATATATGTACTTGAAAGAGGACTTACACAGTGCTTAAGAGACGAAAAGACAAATGATCTTTGTAAATTATTAGCAGGTTTATTTCATCATATAATTCATAATTAAGTTTCCAATGGTATGTATATAGCCCTCGTGTAGTTTTGCACGAAATTCAAAATAAACTAAACACTATCTATTCTTCAATCAATACTTTAACCTTTTGATAAGAAATTTTCATCATAAAGAATTACAGTTAATAATTATCGATACATCAGCCAAAAATCAAACAAATATCGTCAAGTCTTATTTTCGTTTACCCAATAGTACATTTTATTATAGAAAAATAAATAATTGAAATAAACACACATTCAGATTGATTGATATAAGAACAACCGCACTGTTGTAACAAGTTCTTTCGTTTGAAGCGTTCGTGTTAATTATCTGTCAAAAATAATACACAATCAGTTTGCAACATCAACAAAAAAAGTTTATTTTTCCTCAACGTTTGATACAAGTACTTTCACTGATACGTGTAGGCGTAAGAGCACAAAGAACACTTCAACAGAAATTTTGAGACCAGTGGTACATACATCTAACTAACAAAAACACTTATTTACTTAATTTCTTTGATCGTCGTTCGAGTATCAGTAAACACAATAAATCTCACATCTGACACAGAACTGTAAACAGTCTTTCTGGCATTAAAGTCATAAACTTACTGAATAAACACTCATCAACTTCACTAACTGCCTACTCGTGCTTAAAATTACGTATTTTTATATACACAGTAAAACCTGTCTAAGGCGAAATCGCACGGGACCGAATAAATTTTCCGGCTTAGAAGTGAACCTTGCCTTTCCAAATTATATATGATTTTTGAGCGAAACGTTATACTCGCTTGACTCAAGGTGTTTGTGAATAAAGTTATTGTACTGTTTATGCTATGTTTATTAGAATAAGATAAAAACAGACATTCAAAATATACGTAAGTACACAAAATCTTACTCAAATTAATTTGAAGAAAGTGTCCAATTTCAACTGTTTCGTGTTCTTAATGGGCTTTTCATGCGGTTAACACTCCTACGAAAAAAATATTTACATCCACTAAAGTGGTTTTGGGGCCTATCGGGCCCCATATATTTTTCCAATAGAAACACGGTGATTTAGCAACATTCATTACAAACAACTTTAGAATGGCTCTGACAAACATTTTTTTACAATTTGAGCAAACAATTTTCGACTGTCTATCTTTTGATCTGCCGCACAAATGGCATCATCCTCTTTTTGCCCTCTTTGCAGGCGGTTCACATGAGGTTGTTTTGTCATTATCTTTGCAGTAAATTTCTTTGATTTCAAGCACCAATTGTCGTATAAATTCTCTTCTGGCTCTTGATTTATGTTGACGAAGAAATTCTGGATGTTTTGTCGAGTATAGGACGAAAGCATTGTACGCAGCAAGATCTAGAATGTTATAGAATATGCAGACTGACCAGCTCTTTGATCGCCTCTTTGTTGTATAATATCTCACCAGTTGATCGAGAGTGTCGACACCTGCCTTCGTTGCATTGTAAAGATTGACGATTTCGAGCTTTCCATTCTCTTCTACTTCACCAGACTGATGCTGAAAACTCAGTAGTAGCACATATTTTCCTGGTTTGTCCGAGTGCCTGAGAAGAGTGATGTCGTCATGGTAGAAAAACTTTGGTGATAACTCTCTAGATTTTGCATTTATTTCAGGAGGCAGGAAGGTTCTTGATTTCCGTATGGTTCCAACAAGTCCTGTTCTTTTTGTTCGTAGGTACTTGGCAAGTGTCATTGTTGTGAAGAAATTATCTGTCGTTATTGTCCTTCCTGTTCCAAGAAATGGCTGACTCAGTTCTCTGACTATTCTTTCTCCTTGATTTGTTTCTGTCGTATTTCCAACCTTTCCAGTATAAATTTGAGCGTTGAGGAGGTAACTTGTCTTTGCATCTGTTAGGCACCAAATCTTGATTCCGTATTTGCCTGGCTTTGTCGGAATGTATGTTCTGAAGCCAACTCTTCCTTTAAAGTTACATAGTTGTTCATCCACTGTCAGGTATTCGCTTGGGTTGTAACTGTTTTTGCAATTTTCAATGAAAAATTCCAGACTCCAGAGATTGCGGCATCTTTGATTTCTCTATTTCTTTGAGAGTGGATGTCAAATCTGATTTTGAGCACATTTTTTGAATTTGTCTTGTGTAATCAGTTTTCGCAAAAATGGCAAACCGAATTCGGTTGAAAACATTTCGTCTATCGATGCGTTTTTGGATTTGCTTATTCCAAGGAAAAGATTAGCTGCGATCCATTTCCAGAGGTCTTCTTCAAAAATTGGTTCTTTCATGACGGTGTTTGTTGAGTGAATGATCTGTTCCATCATATTATCAGAAATGAAAATTTTGAATGTTTCGAATGGTGTAGAGACTCTTGGAGCAGCTTGCCTTGTAATGCCTGGGTTCCCATTGAATATATTGAGAGCTGCGGTTCTCCTGTTGATCCTTGAAGGTGTTGTTGAATAACTAAAATTCTTATCTTTGGACAAAAGTTCGTTCACTGGCATCGTAGTAAGATCTTCTTGATTACTTTCTTCACTTTCAGAAGGGTACGGCGCGATTTGTTCATAATTTTCGGCTTCAGAAGGATCATCATCACAACTTTCAGAGTAGTCTTCGACATTATCATGTTCACTTTCATCGTCGGATGGTTTTGTCAGTAAATGTACAGCTTCATCAAGAGATATAATTTTTGACACAGTTTGAAGATTTCAGCTCCTATATATATAGGATTTGTGGATTCTTCTAGAATATTCTAGAAGCTTCAAGAATATTCTAGATTATTCTAAATACTTCTGTAAAGTTTCTAGAATGTTCTAGAACAGGCGTGGGCAAACTAGACAATAATCAGGACCGTCTAAAATTATTGTTGGAGTAGAGTTATTACCCTAAATATCCATCTTTTGAAAAGAAGTTGTAAAATTAATATATTTTTACTATAATTTGCTTTTTTCGGTTGCCCAGGCCTGTTCTAGAATTATTCAGGAAATAAATAAAGTCATTTTTTATGTTTTTTGATCTGGGGCCTAATAGGCCCCAAAATACCCTTAGTGGATGTTTAAATTTTTTTTTTTAAATATTATTTCACAAATGTCTGAAAAGTCAAAATATTATTGCTCCTTAAAATATAAAGGGATAGGGTCAGTTAATGGCAATTTCATTTAAATAAAAAATTATTAGCCTAATATTAATAACCTTTCAAGTTGCTCTGGGGCCTATTAGGCCCCAATTTTCGTAGGAGTGTTAAAAGAGGACGCCAGTTTTACGGCCTTTTCATGAAGTTCATTTGCCCTCTTCATTTTTGCATACAATTTGATAGCGTTACTATAACTTAACACTTGCGATGAAGTAGGAATTTCTGGTTCCTCACTATCTTTTCCATTTTGTTCATCTTTTGAATCTCTCATATTTTTACAATCTTGAGATTCTATAATAGGTTTTAAATCAGTTTTATCATTTTCTGTTAAAACATTTTGTCAACGTTCACAAAACTTTCCGCGTTCACAGAATCATCTGCATCAATCTTTTCAACCAGAGTTTGGATTTCACCAGAATCGTAATAACAAACAACTTTAAAAAAAAAATGAGAGTATTTAGTAGTTCATTTTTTAAAAATGAGGGTATTTAGTAGTTCATTTTTTTAACTGAGGGTATTAAGTAAATTTTCCCTAAATTTTAAATTAGGAAAGACAGGAATTTATTGTTTTTGTGAGAATTATTTAAAGAGTAGAATTTTGCGCATAAAATACAAATATATTTTTACAAATCATGAATCTAATTTAACTGCAAAAATAATGAGGGCAGTAAAAAGAACAGAATATATTTAACTAATACTTACTATAACAAAATGTCCGATAATTTATTAATATTTAATCAAAAACGTTTTTTTCCGCCTTTTTCAGGTTCTAATCTAGCTTGTTGATAGATGAGGTAGATGAAAGGTAGTTTTCCGTCCGCGTTACGCAGGTTCTGCCATATAGAGGTTGTTGTTGTTGTTTTTGAATTTCGCACAAAGTTACTCGAGGGCTATCTGTGCTAGCCGTCCCTAATTTAGCAGTGTAAGACTAGAGGGAAGGCAGCTAGTCATCACCACCCACCACCAACTCTTGGGCTACTCTTTTACCAACGAGTAGTGGGATTGACCGTCACATTATACACCCCCACGGGTGGGAGGGCGAGCATGTTTAGCGCGACGCGGGCGCGAACCCGCGACCCTCGGATTACGAGTCTCACGCCTTACGCGCTTGGCCACCATATAGAGGGACTTTTACAAGAGAAATCTTAATAAGATGCTGCAAAACTTTGGTATTTCCGGCTTATATAGGTTTCCGCTCTATGCAGTTTCCGGCTGAGACAGGTTTCGCTGCATTTATATCAGACGAAGCTTCTTGATTCTTACTCATCACGATTAACACCTCCTTCTATCAAACAACTAAATCATAGCAATGAAATAGAACTCACCACAACATGGTATCATTATTTCGAAGCTTTATCTAAAGATTTTCAATACATTTTAATGTGTGTTTGTGTGTTTTTCTTATAGCAAAGCCACATCGGGCTATCTGCTCAGCCCACCGAGGGAATCGAACCCCTGACATTTTAATGTGTATGTGAAACTTATTTAAACATTAAGAGAGCCGTATAAAGGAAAGATTCGTCGATAAAAATAATTCATTTCGAAATAAAAAGTTGTTGATTTGATATAATTTAAATACGTTTTAAATTCGTATTTTAAAATGCTTATCAAGATCAACAGTCTGTAGACCAGACAAATTCACGTAAAAATGACCAAACCACTACATGTTTGCAACAGCCAAAATTTTCTCATGAGTATAGGAATATCTCACAAAATGTTCAACCTAAAGAAACTTGGGTAAAATTGACACTCCCTCCACGCGCCAGGCACCCAGAATTTTGTAGAATCTAAATTTTTCACTCATTCCAGATTTTTTGTTTATTGGCTAACACTTTTGCCAAAATGTGGTTGGACAAAAAAAGACAAGCATTTCCCACAGCCTTTGTGAAAACCGAATTCACAGCTGGTCACAAAACAGATATCGACATACTATTGACATTGAATGAGTAAGTGTACTGATCTTGTATTGATAAAGCAACGTTAACATTGGAAAAGAGGAAAATGGCTTGTAAGTACAAGTGTATATGGACGGTACTTTTGAGAAATCCCCTCGATATCAGTGTGGATACCGCGCAGATAGCCTAGCTGCTTTGTGTCATTAAACACCAAATTAATCAATCAACCATATAGTGTGGATGCAATGGCTTAGACCCAGAAAAGCACGTTGGAAACAGCCGCAGAGCAAATGAGAGTTACGAAGAAAGAAAAAGGAAGGGCTGATTGCCCTATTCCATAAGAGAGTAATGAAAATGAAATGTCTAGTGATGTTTTTGAGGATTCCTTGGATTTCGTGATAACGAAGAAACGACGCAGGTTATCCAAAAACTCGAGTGTGAAAGAAAAACGTTCAAGGTGTTGTTGTATTAATTCAACAGGACGCAGGAATGACGTCTATTAAATTCAGTAGATCTGTAACGTGTTCACAGCGACATCACAAGTACCAAGTGAAGGATCTTGATGGAAGACATCGAGTTTAAGTGCTCTTAGATGAATCAGGGGCGTAGCCAGAAATGGCCATTTGGGAGAGTTAGTTTTGAGTGCTTGATGCAAGTGCCTCAGGCGCGAAGCCATGCTAGGGGGGTCCGGGGGTCTGCCCCCAGGAAATTTAAAAGAAAAACCTAAATTATGTATTCTGAGACCACCTTTTTGGCAAACTTCAGAATGGCACACTGAGGTGTTTGTTTTATTTTGTAATCATAAATAAATATATAGGCCTATATATATAATATATAACTTAAAGTTATCAGGCCCACCAAAGTAGGTCTACAGTCCTGTCATCAACATATAAAATATGGAGTGACTCAGAAGAGTGCAAAATATATGTATAGTATCTATAATCTGTATTCAAATATCATGGACAGTGTATGTTCAGATTCCCTGGATTTCAAGAATTAACTTCACAAATGAACAGTGGGTGGCACCGTGGCAGGCTGGCAGCACCATGGCACTAACAAAGTACCATTGGCCCCATCTATAGTGAATGATTCACTATAGATGGCGCCAATGGTACTGTGAATGTGACGTTGACAAACAGAAGTTGCGATAAACAATCATTCAGTATGTTAAGCCTGAAAAAGCAAAAGACACTGCATGGGTTCTTTAAATCCATTCACGAGGCTGAATCTAATCAATCTGTTACAGTCAATCAGGTTGAATCAGAATAGTAAACTGAATTGTCAGAGCCATCACTGTGGCCTTCTACCAGTGCTGCCACTACTACCTCAGATCCAGTCTGGGACATTGGAAATTACATTCCTGATGATGTCGGCATTAGTAAACAGGTAATTCGACTCCTCATTATGTTAATTTTGTATTAAAAATCATGTAAACACTTTGATGAGTTTTAGACTGAATATTCATTGCTGCTAGTGATTGTAGGCCTACAGCCACAGGATGTTAGGCTTGCTCTGTAAACACCCCCACAGCTGAAATGGCGAGCATGTTTGGTGCGACGGGGATTCGAACCCATGACCCTCTGATTACGAGTCGAACACCTTAACCCACCTGGCCATGCTGAGCCAATAACATTTTGACCACTGTTGTCACAAGTCAACCAGCAACACTTTCTCATCTTCTCCAATCTATACTGTGTGCCTTAAAAAGTTACAACCATCTATATACAGGTGGTGGTTATCTAAGAAAGAAATCCCCTGCAGCATTCACTTCAAGTGAGAAGCGAAGTGTAAGAACAAACATAATAATATTGTAGCAATAAATGAATTGCGAAATGCCTTTAATTTTCCAAAAATTTAGAAAAGTAAAATTTTGTGATGCATGTACCACTGCTGCTGTATGACTGAATGTTAAAACACAGCAGATGAGTTTTTAAAAGAAAGTTGATGAAATAAAACTTCTTGTCTGTTTGTATCATACAAAACATTTAATTTTTTTTATTCTCATTTCCTCAGGTTGATTTTGGTCGATTTTTTTTGTCAATTGTCACTATACTCATGTGAAGTTTTTGGCACCAAACTTTGACAGTCATCAAATATTTCCGGTCCATGCCACTTTTTACTGGCCTACTGGTATATATTTAGGTGAGACGCCTACGCAACTGGTGTGATGTTTTGATAAATAGCTAGTTTTATTAAGTACCTGAAATCATTTATAGAAATCATTGCCTTTATAAATAACCAACGTTAAAGTTTTGTTGTTGTTTTTATTTGTCTAGGTACTATGGCTTCCAACCAATAATAGGAGAAAGGTACAATGAAAGTGATATCTCATCCTGGGCTGTGGCAGTAGTTCGAAGAGATTCAAACATTAAGAGACTGAGGGAGTTAAAAGGTTTGTTGTTTGTTCAGTTTCTCGCAAGCATTCTCGAGAGCTGTCTGTCTGTGTTAGTAGAATCTAATTTTGAAGTGACTGACTGAAGGCAAGGCTTTTAATCAATTGCCACCCAACGCCAATTAACTGCTCTAATCGAATAGTGGGATTTAACCTTTACTCTTATTACGTACCCTATCCTGAATTAAAAATATATGCATAATATCTATGTAAAATTATCATTGTGTTCGGCACAACATAAAGATTTTACTTCCTGTATTAAAAGAAAATTTACTTTCGGCGCCCATACAAATATTGATCCAGTTAAAGTTTTACCTTTATTTTCAATATGTGTTATGTAGAAAGCTTTCAACTCCTTTCTGGAGTCGTCTTCAAGTTAACTGGTAAGTGATAAGACAAGTCTAATATTCTAAAACATTCTTTAGTGAATTCACACGAACAACATCTTTTCGAAAGTAATACTATATCATCTGCCATTAACACAACATGCAATGAGATACAACATGATATATGAAATTAGAAAAGTTGAGAAAATGTTTCTAATAAACACCTTTCGTGTAAGTTTATCACGACAAGTTGGCTATGAAGAGAAGAGTGAAAAGCCTATTAGCCTATGAAATAACATGTCAGATTGTAGCCAATATTGGAATGCAATCGTTTTAAATTCCTTGCATAATTTTTGTTTAAAAATGTTTTTATGATAAATATTTCGGTAAAAAACATAGTACCAAAAATATAATAAATACTGTACTTTCTTTACTGTATTTGGGGAAGAACATGAAAATCTTTTTTTTGTGGCCTTTTTCGCTATTGCTTATGTCTATTGTAAAGAGATTAAAGTCCTCGACAATGTTTTACCATATCTCAGTTCAATTTTAGATTCATTTGTTTTTAAGAAATTTTAAATTTGTATTCATCTTTCTGTAATAATCACAGTGATGGTAAACATTTTTCTCTATTACAGGAAGACGATCATGCCACAATAGAGTTATGGACATATCTGGATGGATTGCTCCAGTATCACGATTAATGGATGCTGGTCTCGTGGTTTCAGAAACTTGCGATATTCCATCAGCCGTAGCCAATTTTTTTTCAAGCAGTTGCGTTCCAGGTATAGCTGATTCGTCTTTAAATGTCAGCATAACTGATATAGATAAATTTTGTCACTTGTGTGTAGGCAGTGACAATGGAAGCCATGTCTGCTCACCAGACAAGAAAGAACGTTACTACGGTAACGAAGGTGCTTTCAAGTGCTTGACAGACAGAAAAGGTGATGTTGCTTTCTTAGATTGTAATTTGTTTGATAATTTCTCGAAAGATAATGTCAACAGTATATGGACTAATCAGCTGCAAGAAGATTTTCGACTTCTCTGTTCCTATGGTGGCCAAGGACGAATAGCGGATTATCAAGCCTGTCACATAGCAGCCATTCCTGCAAAATACGTAAGTTTGCAATTTTATTTTATTTTTTACTTCCTAACTGATTCAGTTCGTATTTTGCACAATGGAAAAACACTTATAAGGCTTACTTTACACAGTAATTCCGTATTAATGTTATAATTTTACTGTAGCATCGATTAGTCTTTAATGAAAAGCATGGGCTAGCACTGTGTTTGAGTTTTGGATATCAGAGTTGATAAGCAAAATTCAAATCTGTCTGATACTAAAAACAAATATTCTCTACGCATCGAGGTGTGAGTTCGTTATAAGATAGCCAAACCTTTAGCATGCTGTTGAATAGCTGACATCCATCTAGTTAGCAGTTCCAAGATATAAATGGTTGCAGGTAACCTTAGTAGCTTTGACATTAATACAGGTGCAAATATAATACAATTAATTTTTTGCTGATAATTTCAACAAACAGGTAAATTGGGCAAGTTGTAATACTTATTATATTTTGTGTCTTTCTTCAATGAAATCTATAGAAAATTGGGTCCAAAGACTGAGTCTGATTTCAATTTTCCTTGCTTTTATTTAATTTGATAATTAGAACGTTTTGTTTTTAAAACTTTAACTAATTGCCTAGATATTTAAATTCACTTCAGTCTGTACATAAGTAATATGTATAAATATAATACATTCTTATGTATTTTTTAGGACTTCAATACAATGAATGAATAGTAACATATTGAACAAATATAATGATTAATTGTTAAGTTGGTAATTATGAAATATCTGACTGTATAAAACCACATAGGCATTGTTGCTGGTTGCTAAATAGTGCACTCAGTTATGTTGGTATTAATTTTTAAAAAAATATAAACGAACATTTTACGTTAATTTACGTTAATGGACATGGACTGTACAGACTTAACACATCGTAGTACTTCTACGATAAATTTTGAATTTCGAAACTTGAACTGTAACTGTTTTAGTTAAGCAAGTGTATTTAAAACTGAACATCAACCTGACATAACGATTATTTTGAAGAAGGAAATCTTTTATATAAACAGTTTTATTAAAGACACAAACATTTATTAGGAGATGTAAATATAGCTATCACATGCAAACACACTCTCTTTGAATATAACGTTTTACTTACAAAATGTCAAATTCTCTAGGTATGTCCTATAGCCGTGTTAATTGCATATTAGACTGTAATTGACATTCTCCCTTTTTTCATTGCACGTAGTAAACTTCAGTTTCGACAGTTCTCTCATGCATAATTTTTGCATAAGTTTCTTCAATACCAAAGAGAGAAAAAACTCGAAAATTACAAAACAGGTAACCACCAGATAAGAAATTGATGAGTCTATGGACTTACAACGTTAAAATCTGTAACTCAATTTCCCTATGTAGATACAGCAGAGAATCCAAGGCGGCTTTGCTCTAAAACAACTAATTAAAACAAATAACCGTTCTTAGTCTCCCATTGGCATTATTGTTGGCTTCCTCTGCCTCCCTCGAAACAATTGTCATTTTGACTACTATAAAGCAAAAAGTTGATGTAGCTAGCTATTTTGATGAGATGTTCAGATATTGCTCAGTATTATAGTTCATCTTTTTTTTTTCCTAGGTCATGATGTCAAACTACGTTTCTGAGAACGACAAAATGAATGCTATTAGATTGTTAGTGACTGCTGGTCACGTATTTGGACCTCAGTCCTCGTCGTTTCGTTTATTTGGACTGTATCAACATACACCAGACTTGATATTCTCTGATACTACAACCAGTCTTAAAGCTATACCAAGCCAAGCTAGCTATCGTGATGTTTTAGGAGAGGAGTTTATTCACATGATAGAAATGACTGATCACAAACTATGTGAATATTCGTCAGGAGTCGCCTCAAAAAGAACACTTAGTTTCGCTCTTGTAATGTTATGTTCTTTAATACTGAAGTTAAAATTGTAGCACCTTACATCACATATTAATATTTCATTTGATTTTTTCTAAAGATAAACATTGTTTATCGAGACAACTAATAAAAACATTTTGTAAAAATTAAGTATGATGTAGAGATGTCAATGTCAAAATGTAAAGAAACAAGATGGAGATTAGTACATAAAACCAAACAAGCATCACTATATAAGTATCCAAATCTTTCCAAGAATAACTTTTATTTACAACTAAATGTTGAATTCCCGTCGGTTGTAAAAATTCAGATTTTATTAAAAGTGACTAGTACTATATATTCTTACAGTGACTAATAACCATAAAATATTAAGATTGACTCAGTACTTACTGGCTAATTATTTGGAGATTTTTGTATGTTTTTACTTTCATTACAATTAATTTTCACAAAATATAGTACTACTTGTTTTCTTTCTTTTTTAAAATATTTTCACCGAAGTAGGTTGATAAGTGACTATTTGTTTTATTTTAATATTTTAACAGTAATGTATATTATTTTTTTCAGTCATTTGAGTTTTGTCAGTTTCTATAATTTGAGATTACAATGGAAGCCAGTGGAGTTGGCATGGTTTTTTTCAAGATGGTACAAGTATCTCAAAATGCTATACTAATATTAAAAGGATATTTAGAAAACCCATACCTTCCAGATTCACCCGAACTACCTGTATGTGCATATAGTCGACTCCACCATATTTTATGGTCATGTCAATTAATAGGGGAGACAACAAGTGTGATACCATGCATACGCAACTTCTGGGTTCAATCCCACTGAAAATGTGAAGAAAAGCAGATTGCTGTATAATGTATTGTTTTGATAATGAAGAAACTGGTGTTTTTAAACTCAGAAATCAATAGTATATACATAGATTTGTTACTTGCAGAAATACTTGATTTTCTTAATTATCCTTTTTTCCTTTAGTTTTACTGAAATCTTTTGACAGATATCATGTTTGTGCAATGAAAAGGTACAAACGGTCTTTATATAGTACAATTTATGTTGCGATCTAGTGACAAAAATGAAACTGTTATTTATGAAACATCGAAATAATATATATACAGTTATAAACTGAGTTTACTTTTAAGTGTTAGTTTCCTTTTAGTATTTCCTCATTGTGGTAGAAGAACAGAGTACTACTACTATTATACAAGCTGTGAAACATTTAATAATGGCAATCAGGTGCGCAAATAAGTATATAATTTAATTTTAGTAGCTATTGTAAGCTTCATAGAGTAATTGAGTGACTATGGTGACAATTTTTACAGGTTTATCAGTACCTATTAAATACCATGTTTAGTTATAATTTGTTCCCAAGAGCTCTTACAATGTTTTTCTCTCATACTAAGACTATTGCAAGCATTTCACTTATTTTGTGACTAATTTAGTGGAATAAAAAGAAAGACGAACATTTCGGCTCTTCAGCTAGTTACAAGTTCTTGACTTTATCAACACTTTTCAATGATATTGGGAATTTCATAATCTGTGAAACACAAGGTGCTCAAATAAGACTGTAACTATACCTTAGCAATTATTTGTAAATGTCAGAGAGTAATATAATGATTGTAGTAGCTATTGTTTTATTGTTTTCTCAGTCAATCCCTGCACAATAAGTACTACCGTATAAGATAAACAAGTGCCAAGAATGAGCAAAATAATAGAAACTGGGGACAAAAAGTAATATCTGATACATGATATTAAGATTGAGAACGTTAAAATAATATCAACTCCATTTATACTGTAAAGATATTATTCTCTGAAGAGCAGATATCATGGTCACACAATTTCACTTTTGTATTACAAATAATACTTTATTGGAACTAGAAACTATTAGTATATTATTTACAAAGTAATAACATAAAACACCTGCTTACCCGTTCTTACAAAATTAAATTGATACACTGAAAGCCGAGCAATTTGAAAAATAAATCGTGTTCAGTATTTTACCACTTGATGGAGAATTTCAGGCTTTGTCTTCGTCACTGATTGTTTACGGTTATAAACGAATACTGTTCATTGTGAAAAGCAACAACCAAGAGTGTAACTAAGTTTTTAAAATGTATGTTATCTTCTTTGTGTTTTCATTTAGGAATTGTTTTAGTTTCACTTTTAATCATTCTAAATTATAATATATTGGTTCCATCGTGTATACAGTCCGATTCAATATGCTTGCAAAATCTGAAATAAAAAAAAATTCTGTCAATAAACACTGTTGTCTTGGTGATTTGAGTTGCACATTACGAGTTTTGCATGACCCGTATTTCAGTTTTAATAGTAGATATACAGTACAGAAATCTTCAAATCTCTTTAATTTCAAGCATAAGCCTTTTCTTCCCAATCCTGTAGTGTTGGCAATAGGTGTTTGTAAGTGAATATTTAGTCTAAACATGGTTCTAACAAGGTTTCCTATTCTTTCTGTCCTTTTGTAAATGTGTCTGAGAAGGATTATTTGTTAAAAAAAGTATTGCATTCGTTTCTACAAAACAGAACGAGAATCCAGAAATTCTATTCCTGTATGTTTCAAGCGTTTTTGGACAAAAGGCAAGAAAATATCTTTTATTTTACGTTTTATAAATCCATCATATTTGCTCTCAATATACTATGCTCAGTTAGTGCACAATTATTCTATGCTTTACCTGACATTGTATTGCTCTCAAAATACTATGCTCAGTTAGTGCACAATTATTCTATGCTTTACCTGACATTGTATTGCTCTCAAAATACTATGTTCAGTTAGTGCACAATTATTCTATGCTTTACCTGACATACAGCAATATTCAGTGATGTCGAGAAACCCACTTGTTGAGAAATTTATATGCAAAAACGGCTCGTTTGGGTTGAAAAATATTTTACATGCATATAAAAGTCCTGGTACGCTTCTTTTGTAATGTCCTCCAGCTCCTTCGTCGCATTTGCCTTAATCTCGGGAATCGTCTCAAATCTTTTTCCTTTCAAGGGTCTTTTGAGTTTGGAGAACAAGAAAAAATCGCAAGGAGCAAGGTCAGGTGAGTAGGGGTGGTGGGGAAGAACAGTGATCGAGTGTTTGGCCAAAAACTCACGAGTTCTGAGGCACAAATTTCGCAGCAACGCGGTGCATCTTCAATTTTTCGGTCAAAATCTCGTAACAAGATCCAACTGATATCCCACACTCTTCAGCAAGCTCCCTGACAGTCAGACGTCGATTTGCTCGCACCAGGGTGTTGATTTTGTCGACGTGTGGGTCGTCAGTTGACGTGGAAGGACGTCCAGGACGCTCATCATCTTCAATAGACTGTCGACCATCCTTAAAACGTTCATGCCACTTGAAACATGCCGTACGCTTCATAGCAACATCACCGTAAGCCGTGTTAACATAGCAAAAGTTTCAGTCGCAGATTTTCCAAGTTTAACACAAAATTTCACAGCAAGTCGTTGCTCCTTCAGGTCATTCATTCTGAAATCCGCCAAACGAAAAAATCGCACTTCACTTTAAACCGCGTAGCTAATACACAAATGAAGATATCTGCAATCGGGAAATGGCGTCGTAATCAGCTGATTTGTGCAAACCTAGCGACACCAAGCGGATTCCCCTGGAACCAACTGGAGCCGCGCAATTCAAACAGTCCGCATATTTTTTGAACAGACCTCGTATTCGTATGTGACAGTGAAAGGACTTTGGAAAAAGAAAACTGTATCTAACTAAGGAAAGTATCGCTTTTTCTTCAACTGAATGAGAGAAATTTACAGTGGTTCTCAAACAGTTATGTATCTGTAAAAAGCAATACTGAAGAATATTTTCTTTTAGAAGGAAGGAATCGTATAATATAATTTGTGTTGCATGTGTTAACAATATCTCATCTATTTTGTTTATATTGGATTATCTTATAATTGATGCGTTATGTAATAGGTTTCCCTTTGTTTTATCAAATTTTGATTGGCCAAATTTATTTTCAGTTTTTCATTTTAGTACGTACTTAAACACAACAGTTCATAATGAAAATCAAGTGAAGAAATACATTAAACTCCCCTTTACACCCAAATTCGTTCTTTCAACCGTGGGGGCGTTATAATGTTACGGTCAATCCCACTCTTCGTTGCTAAAATAATAGCTCAAGAGTTGGCAGTGGGTGGTGATGACTATTTGCCTTCCCTCTAGTCTCACACTGCTAAATTAGGGACTGCTAGCGCATATAGCCCTCGTGTAGCTTTGCGCGAAATTAAAAATCAAACAAACAAAGTAGTTATAAGACCAATACAAAGGCAAACAATAGAGTAAACAAAATCTTATGAATGTATACACTAAACAAGTGTATCCTCTTTCACTAGAACTGAAAAAATAACAGTGTGAAATTGACGATCTTAATTAAATTTATCATTTTTGTAACATGTTAAATCTTGATGAATATTGATGGTTATATTCGAGATCAGCATTGACAAGACTGAATAAATTTATTGTTGAATTTATATTTAATGTAAGAGTTAAATTTAACAGGTCCCAATAGTGAAACTTGATGAGATACTGTATAGAAAGATAACTTTCTCAAAGATTTATCAAATATAGTGTACATGTATCATAATTTAAATATTTTAAGAACAAACGTAATCTGTGAAGTAACTGGGGAAAAATATATACATTAATAAACTCTTCAGTTGCTGTTTCATGCGAAAAAGATATTGTCTTTCATATTTTATATATCCAACATGTTTATACTGACTTATAGCACAACGTAAAATATACATGTTCTAGCAAGTAATTGGTCTCGTAAAATAAATCACCATAAATGAAACATAAAAGGCATTCTCCAAAGTAATCAAAGTTTATTTATTTTAGAAACTATGCAAAATATATCCTGCACCTGAAATCCATACCTAAATTGATTGTTTCCGTCATGTTGAACATTAAATCTTGATTTCTACATTCCAGTTACCTACAACTTAAAACTAACGTGCTATCCTCAGTATATATAAGTAAAGGCTTGTAAGGTATCACACATATTGAAACATTTGGTTACTATCTATCATTCCAGATTAAACTTTGCAGCCAAAACAGACTGCATATTCAATATACATCATTCAAATTAATTACTGGCAGCATACAATGTAAACTGAGCTCTTTGTAATGAATATATACCTTTGTGTCAACTAACAAACTACACGTACAATGCAGATTTCAAGGAGAATTATAGAAGTTGGGCTTGACAATCATCAAGAATTGAAAAATTTGTTTCTCTTTCTTAGTGAATACAGTTATAGGACTTACTCCACAAACTCATGTACATTGCTAGCTTATACTGCTAGGAATGAACTGCTTCTTAAGTCGAGATGTTTCAAAGTGTATGGATCACGTGACAAGAAAATTATAGCTTAAATATTTTTTGAATGATTTCCTTTGAAACAAAGTAAGTAAAACTCAGATAACATTAAAATAAAATTCAAATTATAACATACATCATAATGCTAATTTCATTGATAATTGATAATAAGGTGGTTTACTTAAATTTTAACTGTAATACACTACACTGCAAGGGAAGAAAGTTAAAAATAGCAATGGGGGTTACAGGGTTATTTTTATTAGTTTACTGAAATTTTCAGTGAGAATTTTCACATTTTTTCTTTCTTAAAATTTTCTCTGAAAAATTAATCATGATTATATACTCTGTAATATTTCAGTTATAAAAACAACTTTCTAGAAAGTCATATTATGGCTTTTCGGAAGAAAAGTAACATGTACTTATAAATTTTAGCAGGACTTGTAAGATGAGATCTAGAAATTCATATTTGATGAGAATATTTTCCCTCTCTATTTGTCTTTAAACATGAATCACCAAAGTAATAATCATGAATATTTTACATATATACATACTTATTCTTTAAAAATGGGAGGTGGAAACAAGCAAAGTATAGGATTGCCAAGTATATTACAATTATTTACACCAAAGTAAATGTACCATAATTGTAAGAAAGTCAATTTAACTTTGAAAATCTATACATATTTTAGTTTCTTTTATTTGTAAATATCAAAGGTTATTATGTTGTCAGCTTGTCAGAGGAGTTTGCTCCTCAGACAGAATTGAAGAGCATAACCTAACTTCTTGAAGGTGTGTTTATTTATACACCAAATTAAAAGATGGACTTTACAGATGTTTCTTGAGTTGTCTTAATGAACACACCTTCAAGAAGTTATCTTACGTATATAACTTGTTGCGCTATATTTGTAATATCATACTTAAGCGACAAGTATGTTAGTTCCAGATTAAAAACAGAAGGTGGTAACTTAGAAGTTGAAAAAGTTTCCTCTTGTACCATCAAATATTGAGAATTTCGTGAATGTACATTTAGCTTTCTGTATTGCTATGCAAAGTTCAGTGACATACGAAATCTACTCTGTATTGTGACTTAACCGCTTAGCCACATAATGCAGGAAGTAAAACTATGAAATTAAATTAAACTATCAGGTCATCCCATAAGTAATGTCTTTGTGAAAGGCTTTAATGACTAAAATATATAGTAGGACGTGTATAAAAATGTTCAGACAAATAAGAGAAACTAACCTAACTCCGCTTTTTCAGATCATTAATTAAACAAACCCTTATGAAGATGGATGCGTCTGAGGAACACATTAGGCATTTCATGTTTTATGAGTTTTAGAAAGGCAATACTGCAGCAGAAACTATACGAAACGTTCATGGTATTTACAGTGCGGAGTCTCTCAATGAAAAAAATGTCGAAGGTGGTTTCAGAAGTTCAGATCAGGTGACTACAGCTTAAGTTATGCGCAACTTTCAGGTCGTCCTGTTGAGTTTAATGATGACTTGCTGCTGGCTACACTGGATGAAGATTGTGCTATAACAGTCAAAGAACTAGTACAGAAGTTTAATTCAACCTATACAACAGTTAACCATCATCTTCAACAGCTTAAAAAGGTGTCAAAACTTGGAAATGGGTCACCATGATTTGAAAGAAGCCAACCTTAGAACAAGAGTGGACATTTGCACTTCTCTGCACTCTCGCGAACGTAACTCACTTTTTTTGGACACGTTAGTGACTGGAGATGAAAAATGGATATATTATACAAATGCTAAGCGCCGCAGACAGTGGCCCAGTGCAGGTAAACTGGTTAAAGCACAGCCCAAAATGAACCTCCACCCTAGGAAATTCTTGTTATGCGTTTGGTGAGATATTCTTGGTGTGATCCACTTTGAGTTGCTGCCACTCAATGTAACGATTACATCAGACTTCTATTGTCAACAGTTAGAGAGCTTGGATGTTGCACTGAAAGAAAACAGACCTGCTTTGATCAATCGTAAATGTTTTGTGTTACACCAGAATAATGCACGGCCCTATACAGCAAGGATCACATCTGGAAAGACTGAAGAGCTAGACTGAGAAAAACCTCCACATCTTCCTTATTCTCCAGACCTTGCCCCATCTGATTATCTTCTATTCCGAAGTTTGCAGAACTATTTTAATGGAAAAGAGCTTGGAACACAAAAGGATGCCAAAACTACTCCCTCTACATTCGTTTTCCTACAAACCCCAAAAGGTTTATAGAAGTGGCATTCAGAAACTTGTGAATTGTTGGCAGGAAGTAATTGATGATAATGGAATATACAATATTGATTAAATAACATTAAAAGCATTTGAAATCCTTTCTCTTTTTTCTGAACCTAAAATCAGACATTACTTAATGGATGGCCTGATATATGTGAAAAAAGAACACAATTGAAATTATTAATATATTAGAAAAGCAACAATATGGCAATATGAGAACTCAAAGAAGAATAAAAAAGTATTGTTTACTTTACTTCGTACTTAAAAAAAAAAAAAATTGCCGAACAGTGATGTTTTAACAAGTACACAGCTACACTAAAGGTTATATGCGTTTTACTCACCACGAGTATTGAAACCTGAGTTTTAGCATTGCTATCTTATTGCTTAGCCTCTGGTAGGATTGCAGTTAATATTGAGGTTTAAATAGTAACGAATTAAATACAAACTTCTAATGAAAACATATTATATTCATTTAAAATATTCAAGATTTGATTCAGATAAAATATAAAGATTGTATGATGAAAAGATGTAGTTTTTATTCTTAACATTAAGATCAGTTTGCTTTCAATCTTGTCAGTGTCTGAGTCATACTGACTCGAACTTCACAAATTTATAGGAAAAAACATTCGTGTGTGTGTGTGTGTACAACAAGACTTGTAATGTTTACTAAAAACTTAAAGATACATATAATGAATTCGGAGTTATGTATACTTTCATGGTTACAGTGTCGGTAAAATTATACAAACTAATATTGTCGATTTCAAATATTAGGAAAATTAATGCAAAACTCATAAAGAAAGTAACATTTCTAATAATGTGTCTGTTGTGCGCGACAACTTTTTTATTGAAACATTTTATCTGAAACATATAGTTTTAAAGATAGCACTTGATAGACCTTTTGTTATTTTTACCTTTATATCGGGTCATCATGTTAGTTGACAAATAACGAACAATTTACATAAACACCTTAAGTTCACAGATTTCCAATATTACACACTTACTTTGCAACAGGAATAACAGGGAAAATTAGGACTTTTTCTCACACGGCATAATATTATAATCTCTTAATCTAAAGAGCTTTCATGTTGTAGTTAAGGATTTGTATGTAGTATGTAGGCTCCATCTCTGTGTCAGTTTCATCCCTCTCTTTTTCAGATCCAAACCCTCTTCAATGTACTCAGAATGTACTCTCAACGCCGTCTTGACTGTCCTGCTCAAGTTCAAACTCCCAGAGTGGTTGATGAATATTAACACTTTTATTTGTAAATAGTAGTTTTATACCAAAGTTTAATTTGGAATGCTCACAAATCTTATTAAATATCTTATAATTGATATAAATTTGAAGGGCACTTAAAAAGTGAAATATATAGCAAAAGTGGTGCACTTTGTCAAATATGCACGTTATTTTGTTGTTCGTAAAATTGTGTTTTTGCACATTTATATCCAGATTTTTTGAAACTTAGAGCTAGAGAATTCAAAATTTATTAATGTATCAAGTAATTTGTGCTTCCCGTTTTTAAGCGGGCTTGTCCCACTGCTCTAATTAAGGAGAACGCAGTTTTATCTGAATAAACCATATAGCTTCAACTAAACTTCTCTCTCCGTTCTTTGGATGAATAGTTGATTAACTAAAAGCCCCAACACACAAACTGTTTCAAACATATTTAGTCTTTATGAGCTTATGATATTTCTAAAGTCTTTTGTTTGTTTGTTTGTTTGTTTTGGAATTTCGCACAAAGCTACTAGAGGGCTATCTGTGCTAGCTGTCCCTAATTTAGCAGTGTAAGACTAGAGGGAAGGCAGCTAGTCATCACCACCCACCGCCAACTCTTGGGCTACTCTTTTACCAACGAATAGTGGGATTGACCGTCACATTATACACCCCCACGGCTGGGAGGGCGAGCACGTTTAGCGCGACGCGGGCGCGAACCCGCGACCCTCGGATTACGAGTCGCACGCCTTACGCGCTTGGCCATGCCAGGCCTTCTGAAGTCTACGAGTTATATTTAGAGGGTTGCGTGATAATGCGCAACACAACATAAAACGCAATTTGTTTTCGCTGTATATTGCACAAGTAGAGTTAACTCCGTGTTACTACCTTTTGTCCTATTCTAAGATCAAATGACCTCTTTAACTTAGTCATGTAGCAGAGGAGTAAGACGGGAATAAAAAGTAACACCAAAGGTTTATTTGTAGGAGCAAAGTGAAGGAATGTGCTACAAGGGCGCATCCATTATGGCCGAGATTCAGGGCATGTTCAATGTCCCTGGAAGCTCTTGGGTTCTGGATTAAATGTTATGCGTTCTTCTGCTTTTTCGAAAAGTAATTTTTGTGATTTAGATATATTTTGTTGTTTATTCATTTATCTGTTTTTAATTTGATCTTTAATACGTACATGTGAACGGGAAGGAGGGTGGAGGTGGGGGCGAAAATCATGAATTTTTATTAGATATCACCGTCATTCAGAGGGTAAATGCTCATCTCTCTCACGCGCTATTCCATAATCTAAATACATCGACAAGGAGTGGAAGAAGTAAACGTTCAAAATGTGCGTATAAATTTCCTACAAATGTATCACAGAATATTATTGTTTATCTTGTTGGAGTAGATATATGCTTTTAAATTGTCTTATAAATATCTCCAAAAGGTCGATGTGTCAATATTGTTGATCTACTTACGTTCCTGATTGGTATTCAGCAGTGTACAGGTTCTGGCTGTTCTGCAATTACTTCAGGCTACACGAAGAACTGGTTCAAGTAAACAGTACGCAGCTCTCTAAAGATTATTTCTCCAAGATTTAACAGTTTTGTTGATCAAATTAACGTGAAAAATTCCATCACGCAATAAGAAACTCTTAAAAAGAAAGCTTTAAGACCAGCATTTAATTCTATAGGTTACATAATGCTACTAGTATTAGTAATTAATTCAATACAGCATTTGTGTATTTAACATTTTATTTTTTTAGTAATACTACGTACTAAGCTGCCACATTTTACTTATATACCATAGTTATTTTTTCCAAACAATGTGTTTGCCCATTAAAATTCTGAAAAAGTTGATTTTATGGAACCATTATAATTTAAATTCAAGCATATAAATCCAAATGAAATTATTATTTTACTTAAATATATTATTTGTTTTGTTGTTAAATGGATAATAGTAATAAAAATTATTTTGATTCAAAGAAATATAAATTCGGGTCATTTTGAATAATTCATACGGGTGTTGTGGCTACAAGTTTTATGAATATGGGGTTGATTTATGTGGAGATACCACTTCTGTTACACTTGTGTATAATATTCAATTTTGGGTACTAGTGTGGAAAAAGCTTTCTGCTTTCACTGTGGATGATAGAAAGTATTTCTAATTTGTAAGGATTTGTTGATTTGTATGTAATATTTAGAGAGCAGCATGTGTCAATCCAGTAGAGATAATAAAGACAAAGGTAAAAAAAAAAAAAAGATAATTACACAAACAGATAAAAAGAGTAAATTATAAATTATGCTTGGTTATTTTGCAACAATTCTTCAGCTTTGATTAATTTTTAATATTTGTAGAATCACTAAAGATCATCTCCATGAGGAATTCTTTCTAAATAAATTTAGAGACAAAAGTAGATCCAATTTTTAATTTTATTTTGCATTGACAAAATGTACATGAACTTTTATTGTTTTTGTTTTCAATAGAAACTTCAGCAATGTTTCAGTCTGTTCCAGTTAATGTTTTTTCTGGTCTTGTTGCTATGATCATTATGGGATTGACTGCTGTTATTATCATAACTTGGAGTAAACATAAAAATTTAAAGTTTGTTCATGTTGCCCAAATAAAGAAAATTATCTTGTATCCTGTGAAGTCTTTAAGAGGAGTAGAACTGGAACATGTGGAGTGCACAGAATTGGGTTTAAGAGCAGAGAACTGGAGAGATAGGTACTTTGATTTTTTCATTTATCTGCTTTAATAATCTCTTATAATTTAAAATGTTTTTCAACAAATAGTACACTTTTAGCTTTTGAAATTAGAACCACTATGTGTGAAATGGTTTGATCATTGGTTTCTCTTACATCTGCTGATGCTAGTATTGTGGAAAAGACAAAAGTTAGTGACATACTGCTGTTTTCTACATATAAAAATATATAATTATAATCATGACTTTTCTAAAGTCCTTGTAAGTTTTTAATGGTTAGTTTGTAGATAGAGTATTGTTGAACTACAGTTAAGATTTGAGTACACAGTAGAGTGAATTTAGTGAAAGTTTATCTCCATAGTATTATTTTTCTTGCAAAATAAATTTCTGTAATGTGTGATTAGAGAGTTGGTGGGTGGCTAGTTTGTTAGTAATGTTGGATTAGTAGCCATAAAATTTAAACTACTTGCAATTGATACATTAGTAAACTATATTAGAATCATGTTATAAAATTTAGTCTTTTATAAATGAAGTTCAGACCAAAATGGATTAATGTCATGAGTGGGGTATCTTAGGACTCAGTGAGGGGATCCTTTGATTTTGAACTTCAAGACCATTTGGAGATTTAAAAAAAAGTCAAATATGCAAATATATAAAAAAATAACACTCAGTGTTCACAAAATATAGCTAAACTAGAACCCTTATAACAATTAGATAGTAAATAAATCTCATCAAGAAGCTTTTATGTAATATGGAGGAGTGAAATGTACTATTTTTACCATTTTACCTTTAAAGTAAATTCACTGAAGATGTCTTAGAAATATTGGTGTAAAGTTCACACTTCATTTTACTCCATTTTCTGAAAACTGGTTTAGATTCAAATAGTAGAAACCAGCATCCATACTTGGATTTGAGTTTCATGTGCTCTTTCAAACTCTTTATTACCCATCTTAGTGATGTAAAGACAGGTATGGAATAATTCTAAAATGGCAAACATAAACATTTTTTTATCATTTAGATAAAATTACACCATGCACATCTCATGATTCTAAGTTATATAATTTAATTTTGTGTTGTGTTAAAGGTAGAATGTTAACTTTTATGTGAGT
Source organism: Tachypleus tridentatus (assembly GCF_004210375.1). Taxonomy (NCBI): domain Eukaryota; kingdom Metazoa; phylum Arthropoda; class Merostomata; order Xiphosura; family Limulidae; genus Tachypleus; species Tachypleus tridentatus. The sequence continues at coordinate 54,970,091 of NC_134837.1, read as the reverse complement.
AAAGATATACTGATCTGAAGGTCACATAATCATGAGGTACTTTTTACCATACATTTCATTGTACAAATGACTTCTGGTCCTTCAAAATGGGTCTCTCTGTTAAATATGATCAGCTTAAGAAACTTAAAGCTGGCAAGTAGATCTGCCCATTAACATAAAATACAACCATTGTGTAAACAAACTAATACATCTGCTTTCCTTAATGTGTCCTATGTTATCTTTATAGGATAATTTATTTAATGTAACTTAAAATATTTCTAACAGCAAGTAAAATGTCTGTATCATTGAAAGACATGAATGACAATTTTTTAACATTTTTTATCCAAACAAAATTGTTATTAAAGCAAAATAATTCTAATAATTTTGTTTACTTATTCCTTGTGTCTTCTTTATTTTAGATGCTTCATGATTGTTAAGAGTGGTAGAAATTTCGTTACACAGAGACAGGAACCTCAGTTGGCACTTTTGACACCATCTTTACATGGAAATCAGTTGCATATTGATGGTCCAGGAATGGAGACATTAAAACTAGAATGCCTACAAAAATTAAACCATAGTGTAAAAGTATCAAAATGTAGGTAAGCACTAACACCAATAATATAAATTGATGGTTACATTTAAAATATTGAAATTTAATTTCAGTTATCTCTTTCTGAAATTAGATATAAACAATTTCTTAACATAAATTTTAATTCTTCACTCCAGCAGTGAATGACCTTATCTGGTTTATGTTTCAATCTCTACTCAGAGCAGCTAACCTTACATCTCTTTTGTACTGTAGAGATTTGATAAAGTTTTTTTAATATTTTTAGAAAATTAATATTTAAGTCTGTTTGCAAAACAAAAATGTGTATTGGCTACAGAGACTAACAGTTAGGGTAGTGATGTTTCATAAAAGAACACTGAATTAAAAACTTTTCAGCTTTAATGATTTTTGTAAAAGTTGGGTAGAATCTGTATACTGCATTAGCAAAATATTTTGGCATTATAGTGATTGTGAGTTATACTTGAAATCTGCATCCTGGTCATCTCAATTGAAAAAAACAACAGCTTCACACCATTAATGTTATATAAGCTTCTTATGTTTAAATTCTGGTTAGGAAAGATATTAACATACTTATTTGTTAAATTGGTGCTTTACCAGTTATTATTTTGCCCATGTAAACCAGTCAGATCTGAGTACATAGTAAATCAAACCAATTATGAAAATGCATGGTGCAATGGTTGAACTAAGGTACTGTTTGTAAGATTAGCTATATTGTGTGTGTTTATCTAGTTAACTCTCTTTGTTAACCTGAAGATGACCTAGGAAGGTCAAAACATCGTTCACTGCTTTTCAATAAAACTGTTAATACCCATAGCAGCTGTTCTGAGATACATTTTTATTTCAAGTGAGTTTCTCATCATCAAGAAAGTAATTGAAGGCTTATGAATAAACTTTGATTGATTGGAGTTAGGGAGATATTATAATCAGGAAAGAAATTATCTGCTTGTATAGAGTATTAAAATTTAACCAATAAAGGTACACCAAGATCTTGGATTAAAGTAGAGATCTAGTAAAATTTAACATTGTAATATTTATGGTATGCGTGTATGGGCTAGCTTCTATTTTTAGCTTTATGAAGTAAGCTGATCTTTTAGACAACACTTAAAATGGCTTGTCTGTGTAAACATCTTTCAGTTATGCATTCATCCTTTAAATACTAATTTGTTACAAAAAATAATTACTTTTATCTTGGAGCTATTAATTTTTGTGAAATAAATTATCTGGTGATGTTTTTCTGTATGTTGTCTGAATCATTTTAATATTAATGGACAATAGTTTTGTGGTTGAGAAAGTTTTTCTTAATAAGAAAAATTGCATGATAAGTGACTTTATTGGATTGAATGGTCTTTGGTCAGCTTATGTTATTCCAGCCTGTATCTCCTGGTAGGTGATCCAACCAAATTTAAAGTCTAACCTTCAATTGCTGTTAAGACAGATCTTTTTTTGTTGTTGTTTTAACTACTTAAGATGTCTTTAAATTTCTACTTGTGAAATAAGGTTTTGTGTAATGTTCTCTATGCTTTTTCAAACAATTTCTCAAATTTAAAAAGTAAACAAAAAAATCATCATTTTATTTTACCAGTTAGTGTTAAAGCTATTATAAATATGCTTTATTGTATATTTCTGTACTACCGTAAATAAACCCTTTGTATTGTATACCAGAATATTTCAAGATTCCATAGAAACAGTTGATTGTGGTGATGAAGCAGCAAAATGGATTCAGAATTTTCTGAAAAAAGATGATTTTCGATTTGTTCAGTTTTTACCAGACTTCAGACCAAGATGTACCATTGTCAAAATGGGGTTTTTTCATAAGCCTAAACAGTATTCTGTAAGTTTTTCACTTTTTTGAATATACCTAAAAGCATAGAAGTAAATCTAATATACATAATTTTATTGGTGTGTCTAAAATATACCTAAAATAAACATATAATTTTAGCTTTACAACAGTTGTTTTAAGTTATCAATAGGCATTTTCATCAATGAAGCTATTTGTACTGTTGAAACTAAGCAAGCCCGAGAGTATAAAAAGTGCATAATTTGAAAAGTAGAAAGTAGTGCCATTGGTACTCTTGCCACATTTTAAACAGAGATAAAATTTAATTTTCATGATAAAGTTATATATGTTATCTTTAGTTTCATTACTTTAGCTCTTCATAAAGGTATTTTTGTTTTTTTTCCTTTTGTATATAAAATTTCTTGATTCAGTTATTTTCTGTCATTTCTCTGGTGTTATCTAGGTATTGGAAAACAGGGATACCAGAAGGCATACAGTTTTTCATATGCAGAGGTAGAGTCTTACTTGTTCTTTGATATTTTTTCTCTTGTTAGCTCTGAGGCTGAGCTTCGTGGGTATCAAGAGCAAACTGGTGAGAATATAAACTCTATACTTCAGGCATCTTTCTTTGTTCAGACAGTTAGTCACAAGCTTCATGTAGACATTCTGCTTCCTGAACTTTTCTATAACTTGTGTGCCAACTTTGTCATATTTTGAGTATTTCTTCTGTAGCCTACAAATCTTTTTTAATGGGGGAATTTCATTCATCTGATTACTTGTTCCTGCCACTTCCACCAGACATTGCTGGGCATGCAAAAAGATTTACTGGTCATTTAAGAGAGGGTAAGGGTGTTGCCATGTCTTGTTCTTATTATTTACTGGATAAGCATACCTTGGCCTTTCATCATTTGGAAGACCTTTGTTTGGACTCTCAAAGGTTAGATCCTCTTCCTATTTGGGGTCAAAGACAAGATGCCACAGTTTACCTTAGTTACACTTAGTTTTCTATAATTTGTCCCATTTACAACAGTTTTGTATTTTTTTATCATCTTTGCAAATGTTATCTAATTTTTATCACAAATCTCATCCACAATTTTTGATTGATTTTAGTCATTTATTGACTTATATTTTTGGCTTGTGTTCTTCCATAGTATATTGGTTACTTTCTTATTGGGAGCTTTTAAAAAGAGATGCCTTGCTGGAGGGAATTTGCTTGTCTGCTTCAGTTCTTGGAGATCTCAGAGAAGCTCCTTTCATCATACAGTATGTTTTTGCTTGATTCCCAATTCTTTGAAATTTCAAGTTGATGTGGCCCATTGCCACTCTTCCCTTTCTACCTTAGCTTCTGAACTATCCCAAAAATCTTCTACAGGATAGTTTCTACTGCATAGCAGTCCAATATTAGTGTGACTTCCTTGGTCCTACATTAGGCATCAATTCTATGCCAACTTTCATTTAATGTAGATTTAGTATGTATGTGTATATTTATATTGGTTATAAGATGTAACCATATTTACATTTTATATTATTGAAATATCTTGTATATGTCTTATTTAGCATATCAAATGTATTTTATGGTTAATTTATATGTGTGATTAATGATTTTAATTATTTATGACCTATAAGTTTGTTATCCACTTAAAGAATATTTTTTTATATTAAATACTTGAATTCCATAATACCTTTTAAAACTTCAAATATGTTTTAAGATGTGTCTCAATAGGTGAAGTATAAAAAAAATCTGAATAGAACTCAACATATTTGAATACTACACAATCGACAAATATCAATTTTAACATTTACAGCATACCTTTGAATCACTGTTGATGAAGCTTAAAATCATTTATGTAGGTTGAGTTGGGTGTCAACATTCAATTTACAAATTATACTTCAATACAAGTAATACATTTTGAAAGCATGATGTACATATTACACACACTTAAAAAAATTACAACTACATGAAATTCATCATGATTTTCAGTTGGCCCAGATGATGTTTGTTTTGATATGTTTTGTAAGGAAGAACTTCTTGGAGTCCATGATTTTGCAGATTCAGGTGATGATGTTTGTGCTGAAGGTTCAAAACATTGAGTTATTATAAATTGAACATTTACTACACTGAAAGGAATTGCTCAGTTAAGCTGCAAAGAAAAAAATAAGCATTAATATTTCATCATTTATACATAAAGTGGTAAGAAGTCTTTTCTGTGTATCATTAGTAGTAAATTCAAATGAAGCCAAACATTCTCTTGCAGTTTAATAAACTTTGGTTAAAACTTTATTTTCATTGTCAAACTTCGAGGAATTTCTGGTGGCTGAAGAATACTTGGCTGTCCTTTTCTCTTTAGTTATTTTATAACTGAGTTTGTATGTTTCATCATCTGAAGCTGGATCATATATTTATTGGTATGCTGTGTGAAAATAAGGGCACAAAAGATTTGACAGTGTGTTATACCTAATCCCACCTAGGAGGATAAAGGGAGTTTAATGTTCCACACCTCTTCATGTTTACTAGTGTTAGTGGTTAAAACATATTTAACTTATTTTACATGTAGTGATTAGAAAGACATTATCATGTATTGACACTATCAACTAGTAATTATAGTACATATTTTAAACAGTGAATTTATATTGACTTTTCCGGTTACATCAGTACAAGATAAATTAATTCAAGTAAAAAAAATTGAATAATTCTCAAGAAATAATTATGAAAATATGAATATAAGTAGTATGACAATGTACACTAAATAATGAAATGCTCATTATTTTTAGTGAGGTTATTAAACTGTGTGAATATATCTTCAGTTCTCCTTGATCTGTCTACTTCTAACAAATTATTCCAAACGTTTGTTGTCCTCTCTTCCCTTTCCAAAACAAAATGACTTCCCTGCTCTAATTCATTATTTATTTTTCATGATATATAACATATACAACTCTTAGTAATTTTAATAGCAAAAACATCTATATTCCTTAATGTGCTTATCCCCTCCCATTTCCATTATTTGGATGAATACCTAAAATAATATGAACAATTTATGACATACAAAGACACACAAGTTATACTCATATGTATAAGATTGTCAATACCTGTTTGCAGAAAATTTTCTTATGGAAAACCTTAAAATAACACCATCTGTAAGATGAACCAGTCCCTGAATATTATATATGAACAAATTACCATAAATTTGGTCATAATGCTGTACAAAAGATGCTAAAACATTATGTGCATAATCACAATTGGTTAAGCACAACTTAAGACGTATATATATGCCAACAAACAATAGTAGGAACTGTTTGTGAACAGCTTAATCAAGAATGTAAAGATCTAGGTTTCCTATGAAACTCCAAAGAATTGTGCTGTTTAAGACTAATCAGTTTTTCTGATAAATCTGAAATACTAAAAGAAGGCAACTGACATATTAGGGGTCCTTTCATCCAGAAATGTAGCAAGCATCTCATGACCCCTAAGCAAACCAAATACATATAATGTAGTGGAAACTGTGGAACCATTCCAAGAGGTAACTCAAGGAATGGTGACAACCCTAGATAATGATCCTCATCTACCATTTCATTAAAACCAACATCTATTTATATTTCTGCATTTGTTTCAATATACGTCGTTTGATTTGACACATATTCTCCAGATTGCCTGCATTTGTCACAGCTGTAGTAGCCATTGTGTGATTTAGTATTTTTGCAATGATTGTACTAGTGGAGCATCATATACTACTAAGGATATTTTTATTGTTAGTCTGTAGCCTTGGAATTTGTATTCTGACTCCAAATGTTGAAAGTCGTGCACAACTATAACTAGGAATTGACCAGATGAACTTAGTTTTTGTTATCATAGAAAAGTCCAGTTATAAAAGAATGAATATGATAAAAGCCCTGAAGCATTCCCAGAATTAGCCATAATTGTTGGCTGGAACTATTAAATATGGAAGTCCATCAATATTTATTTGCAGCTTCAAACACTGAACACTGTACATGCCATTCATTAGAGATATTAATATATCCTGCATTGCAGAGAGAATTTCAAAATGGTAATAAAACTACCAGGTTTCTTGTTAAATATCTGACATTCCTGGCATCCTTGGACAGTGTTGAATAATGTGCTTCCAACCTGAAAAATTAAAGAGAAATGTTAAATTCCAATATCTATCCTCTCAGACTGTCAGCTAGTGTACTTTTTCATTTTCTGAAAGGCCATCAGACTCAGATTTATGTGTTTTTCATAACTTCTTTACAAAATTAATTTTGTGTATCAATCTGTATAGCATTATTACTTAATATACCAAGAGCAAAATCAATCAACTGAATATAATTAAATACATGATGATGATAAACTCACTTGAAGTAAAAATGTATCTTAAGACAGCTGGTATGGGTATTAAAACCTTTCTTAAAGTAGAGAACAATGTTTTGACCTTTTTAACTCTTCTTTGGGTTAACCTCTATAAGGGTTGCTAATTGGTTGCTGGGAGATGTGTATCAATGGGTTGGGGTCTTAGATATAAAGTTTTAAATGTATCTTAAAATATCTGATACATTTGAACATGATTTAAACAGTCTTCAGCTGATTCGCTAGAGAATAATGTGTCCTTAATACTGCCACTACTGTGCACCTGTTCATTATTATTAAGTTCTTACACTTCTCTTATAGCTTTCAAATATTTTGCTACATTTACATCTGAACATTATCCCAATGCAGATGTTGATGGTGATTAGATTCTTTGTTCACCCATTTTGGAAACCTCAGCTAAAAATTAATATCTAACAATAGGACTGAGGTTTAGTTTATCATACTGACATTTAACTACCTTTGAATCTTATGCATAAGTTTCCTGTACATGATGCTCTTTTACATTAACAAATTGATTCTTGTGTCTCATTTATAACAGCATCTTGAATAATTCAGTCATACTATTTCATGATCAGAGTAATTTGAACACAATCATGGGAAAAGTTGTTTGAATGAGGTAACATTAAAACCATAGTTCTGTAAGTTGATCCAGGAGCAGATAAGCAGAGGTATAGCATCCAATAAAGAGTTCTTATGCATTAGACATAAGGTAAGTAACATTAAAACCTTTATTATAATAAAATGAAACATGCAGTAGTTGTTTCATTGAGTAATTTTCTATATTTGATTTTATATATATGTATAACTGTACAATGCATTTATTGTTCATATGGAATTTCCTTCCTGCATACAAAGTCTAAAGCTGACTGCACAATACATTTTATGAACACATGAATGTTTCTGTTATTAATATCTTGGTTAATATAGATGTTGGCAGTTTTAAGTTTTATAAAGCTATTTTTTATGTGCTTAACAATATAACAATTATGTATTGTACAAACAATTTTTGTTTTAATGAGGAGTATATTTTGTTTAAATTTGTCAATGTTAGATGTTCCAAAAACATGGTATTCAAGTTAGTATGGATATGATATTCATGAAAAATTGAATCAATAACCATCTTATGCTCAATCAAGTCATACTTGTATTGTTTTATTAATTTAATTAACTTAATAAAATCATTTTGAAAGATTTGCGGTTTGATTGGCTCTATGTACATCTGGTTTCATTGTGAGAAAGCTAAATGTGCAATCATATATTTTACTTTACTTTGTCTACAGTCTACACTTATCTTACAGGCTTAAACTGATGTAACATACGTTATGCTTAAATGGTATATTCAATAAGAATTTCACTTTTAATGCATATTGTAATTCTAATCTCTTATTGTGTATTTAATATATTTTTCATAATTCATGCATAACATAATAACTACAAGTAAAATATTTAGAAATGTTTATTATTTTCAGTTAATACGACTCATAATTGTAACTGTAGTAGTGACTTTGAAAGTTTTAAGTAACAATGTGCTCTAAGCAAGACCAGGCATGTTCACAGCGCACACACACACACACACACACACACACACACACACACATATATATATATATATATATATATCACTAACTTGCATGCTCATTTGGTATTCAGCAATGAAAATAAATAAATGTACCACATGTCTCTCAAATTCTGACATCTATTTGACAAAGCTTTAGTGTCTTCCTATGCTGTTCTGTATGGGGATGTTTTATTGTCTACCTTTCATTTTCTAAGAAGAAAAAGTGTTTGAGTCCCAGGTTTTGTCATTACTTATGAAACCTTATCAAGCTATCTATTTTAATTATTTTTCCAGTTTCCTATTTGGGATATCACAATGCTTCATCATGCCTTATCTTGACTTTTTGAACCTTGTAGTCATGTTCACTATATCATCTTTCACTTTACACTCATTTTCTTGTGTTATTGACTAATGAGCATTGACGTGTGAATGTGTTTGTGCTTCATTTTCACAGGACTTTTTACAATTCCACTTGTTTTTTATTGTATCCAGAGAGATCTTTTCTACCCAAAACTTCAGCACCTAAAAAAAGAAATTATTTTTCTCTCCTATTAATGTTCCCTCCATCTCACAGTTATATTATCACTTGGATCTGCATCATCTTTTAAGCCTGGTTCAAGCTCTCTGATGTTATGTAGTGTGCATTGAAGCATTTTGGGCTCATGTCACCATTTATTTTATCCAATGGGGTTCTATTATATCAAGAAACTTATTCCCTGTCACTTCAACAGGCTGGATTCAGTGATTACTTCATATGGCTTACTCTGGCCTTTCATTGAAGGAACAGAAACTTCTTCAGGCCTCATCTCATCAAGTTTGATGTATCTCGATGTCCCCGACAACTCTGTTGCATCACACACTGGAGGAAATTGTATGTGCTGGTATGTGTATGACACCTAATGCCTTTACAGCCTGAATTTGTCCAGTTGAGAAAAGAGCAGATCTCATATGATTTAATTGTGCACCAACTACACTACACCTATTGACTCACTGACTACTTGTGTGCAAGTGCTGGAATGATCGTGTTCTTATTCTGCCCATCCTTGTGACTGTTTGGACTTATTTGCTCTCTTCTCCCATCACATTCCAAATAAAGACAAAATTCTGGCTGAGACAAGGTGCTGTTTCCCACAGATGTGCTCCTGTGGAGCCCCTGCCTTCAGGTTTCACATTTCCTGGGATTCCTCTTTCAGCATATCCTATGGAGTGCTCAAGAATATTTCATTTTGCACTGGCCCCTTCATCAATTAAATGTGTAGCTGTAGCTATTCTATGTGTGGAAGAAAGATATTATCTTGGAAGTTAATGTTTTCCTAAGCTGAAAATATATTTCTCATAGGATGATAGATGCTTACCTTCTCACACAATCTCCTTAATTCCAGTGCACTTTCTTCTTGCCTTATCTAAGAATAAAATTATTTCAAGTGCAAGTACTAGAGGAGGGGTTACTGTGCACAGAGGTTGTATCACCCTCCTGGTGGTGAAGGGCTATTGTTGCATGATAACATCATCATGCACCAGTACATTTCACATTAAACATGAATTTTAGGTGGGGCTTAGGTCATGACTATTTTCATTCAAATTTCATAGGTAAATGTGTAAGGGATATATAGCTATTCTCTGTAATGAGGTGAGTATCTGTTGGAAATACATTATCAGGTTAGAAAAATGTTAAAATATGAGAACCTAGTATTTGATGCTGTAATTAATAGTTATATTTTAAGAATTGTCTTTTGTATTACTTTAAAGAGATCACTGACTTTCATTCTTGCAGTTTGCTCTTCAAGATGAATCAGCATTCAGCTTGTTATCTGAAGAATCTGTGGAAGATCTCAATTCTAGACTTTCAGAAAAAGTTAGCTACCGCAACTTTCGACCAAATTTCCTAATTGAACACTGTCAACCTTATGAAGAGGCATGTTGCTAACACTAACTTTATAAGTTTTTCAGTAGAAAAGCCCTTAATGAGTCTGCTAAGTGGTTAAAATTATTCTTAGTAAAATAATCAAAGAAAATATTTATAATTAAATTATAACAATTAACCCTCTAAGAGAAAATAGATGCAGATGTGAAATGCATACTTCCCAGCTTAATCAGAATTGGTTATTAGAATAATTACTACATACTGAAAAATGTATATATTATATGTTAATCAATTAGTAATCAGTGAATAACTGCAATTTGGATCTGTTAAGGAATATGCTATTTATGGGTTTGTTTGTTTTTTATCAGCCACTATAGCAATCATTTTCTAGTATATAAATATACTGTTGAGATTTTTTTCTTTTGAAGCCTGTAAACACTCATTTTACTTTGAGAATCAGCTCTGGCTGTGTTTTAATGTTTCTGTGAGTGTACCTTGTCACCTTGGTATTTTTCAGATTTTTGTTAAAAATCTTTACATATATTCTTACCAGAAATTGTTAACAAATTTTTCAGACTGTGGTTTTAAGAAATGGTATTTTGAGAGAGTAATTGGTACGTGTATTGCTTTCTGTCTCGTGGAATTCTAGAATTTTATTAGGGTAATAATGAGAAAGATTAGAAAGATATTCATACATTCCTTAGTTATTTGTTTTACCAGTCAAAACGTTTATGTTTTCAGTCTTTAAATTGTGTTGTATACAGTGTAATTTACCTATAGACATGTATGCCTTAATTTTTCATTAATGGTCAATTTATTTTCTGTGAAGTTTAACAGCAATAGAATCATCCAATTCCAACTATAACAACCATTCTAATTCCCACACACACATGCATTTTTAAAACCAGTTAAATTTAATATTAACTTCTTATAAAAGCCAGCTACATACATAGATCAGAAATAATATAAAATAGTGATTTGCATAGCTAATTAAATATAATGTTCACATCATTTTACTTATCATGATTAAAAACAAATTGTTCCACCAGTTGAATACTCTTCTTTTCTAACAATGCTTTTGCCTGTAAACTCAATATTTTACAATGTCCAGCGACTCAGATGGCACATTAGTTATATATCTATATGTTAAGCTAACAATACAGAATAATCATTATATTAATATAATAAGCATCAAATTAAACTATACAAAATAAAATTAGATATATTAAGTATTTTAACCAACATTGTGTATTCACAATATGGTAAAACTATATGTTATTTAGGTCCATGTTAAAGTAAGACCCACCACACTATAGTAAATATTAATTACACTTGACTTAGCCACATTAGTAAATTTAGGTTACTCCTAAATCCATGAATTAAGTTAGCAATAGGAAATAATCTTTATAATAATATTAAGAATTAAGATACTATTCATTAAAGTACTCTTAAAGAAAGATAGGGTATAAAAAACTTACTGCTGTTGCTGGAAAATAAATAATACACTGCTCATAAAAATTTACAGAGACTAGTCAAGATGTCTACTCACTATCAGAACAGTACCTTCACTTCTCGAACACATGCAAGACTCATGTCACTGGTGATCATTTCATTATAAAAGTAATTGAGGGAGATCACACTCTCCAACCATGACCTACTCTGCTTTTGCCTTTAAGCCATTATGTGTTTTTCTACAAAAGAATTCCTTGACTTATAACCGTTTACCAGTGTATTCTTTTATTAAAGGATTTGTACATATCTAAAGTTAATGTATTGTAATTTTATAAAAATCTTCTTTAGGACAATTGGACTTTCATCAAGATGGGTGAAGCTATCTTTTATCGAGTACACCATACTTCTAGGTGAGAAAATTAAATCATGGAATTTGCATATAAATGAAAGAGAATAATTAATGCCTTTAATCTCTTAAGAAAACACTAGCTAAGAGTATTAAATATTTAAAAAAATCTGAACCTGATTTGAACATATGGGCCACCAGTTTTGTAACTTTTAAAAAATATTGCTAATTTAAGTGGACTGATAAACCTTAAGCCACAGTGTTTTGGAATCATAGGTTTGGAAGGTTTGTCATTACTACATATCAATTGATGTATATAGTTGTCATATATTATTGTGAAACAATACATTCAAGACTTCAATTTTATATACAGTCACCAATATCATTTGTTTCCATGGGCTGGTAAATTTTAATTACAGAATCTTAGAAGTTAAAAGTCATTTTCAAGAAGATTTATGGCATGGCTAAATTCCATAGTATTATTTAATATATACTACTAAATGCATAATTTTTCAGGAAGTACTTTTGTTTGTTTTTGTACAAAACTATACATGGCTACTTCAATGTGTGAACAAGAATTTTAAGAAAACACTTTGAAATTTTAGAAATGTGAAATACATACTATGAGTATATAATAATTGAGATATGTGGTATTTGCATACCATACATTATTGTTCTACTAAATATGATGTTTATTGTTTGATTGCAGTAAAACAGTATATGAATTTATATGGTCAGTAATTAATTTATGACAAATAGCCTTTTAATACTATCAAAGTTAGTATATTAAAGTAGTATCTCATTGAGATGTGTGTTTTTCTTATAGCAAAACCACATCGGGCTATCTGCTGTGTCCACCAAGGGGAATCAAACCCCTGATTTTAGCGTTGTAAATTCATAGACTTACCACTGTCCCAGCAGCAGACCTCATTGAGATACATATATTTGAATTTTTAACACTAATTTCAGGTGAATGGGGTCAACAAACATTTTATCAAAGAGGGTGCTGTTGTATACAAAAGATGTTTGCATATGCTAGTAAGATTATTATAAAAAGTCACTTTAACATGTTTTAATACTCAAGATATAATTTAATTTATTTGAATATTCTGTCCTCTGTGGTATTATATCTGAAAATGATCAGATAATGGAATCCATTACTAAAAAATTAAACATAATGCCGTAATAAGTATTTGAACTACCCAGACTCACTTTCAGTGCATTTTGGAGCAATGAATGTGGTGTAAGATTAATGAGCAAATCCCATTATATAGTCAGATAAGAATAGTGCCCAAGAGTTGATGATAGATTATATGAACTGGTTATTTTTTCTCTTGTCTCTTGCTTTAAAATTAGGAATGGCTATGAACAGATAGCCACACATTCAAATTGTGTAAAAATATCAAAATGAAATTAACCATTATATAACACTTTCACTAAGAAATAATTCATCATATTTAATAGAAAAATTAAAGTTTAATAACCAAAACTACATAAATCTATTACTTGTTTTAAGAAATTCCATGTGCAAGTTAAACTTTCACAAACTTTTAAATTCATAAACTTGAACTAACTTTTATCAAAATACCATAATAATTTTAGTGTTTTACAGTAAGTCTATACTGATGTTCAGTCCATCAATTGTTCACCTTCTATCTGCATACTGTCTAGATTTACTAGTAAAGAGTTTTGGAATGTCTGTTGCTACCTACTGTAAAATCCAAATATAAACCTGAAAAATTATCATAGTGTTAATGGTTTTCATTTCAAAATGAAGCATGACTTATCCCACTCCTTTATCACTTGCACGTATCAGTGATCTACTTGCTAATTACAGTAAATAACCTCTCTGGAAGTTGATTAACCAATCTTGAAGAAAGAGAAGTGTATTAACTTAAGGTCAAGTTATTTTAACTGTGAAAGTGTTTATTTAAAATAATCTTACAAGTAGTCAACTCACCAAGTATTATCTTTTTCACAGTGTGTATGAGAATGCATAATACTAAGAGTGGGTAACATCAATTTCTGCTGATAGTAGCAGGTATAACAAGTCTCAGTAGCTTGTTTTCCAGTGATTTTTCATGAATAAAAATATAAACATTTCTAAATCAGTCACCTTTGTTGTTTGCATCAAAGAGTGCATGTCACAACCTTTTACAAAGTTAAATTCAAAATATAATTAAACTGCTTTATTATCAAATAAACTTGGCACAGAAACATACCTAGTGAATCATCTTTTAATGTTATGTAGATTTGAAGTTCTCAAATTTATAAGTAAGCATAAAAATTGTGACATTTGCTTTAGGACTTATCTCTTCTGTAATTTATTTACCACTCCTCTGAGAAATACATAATTTAGCATAAGTTACTCATCATAATAGTTAATACTGAGGCAAAGCATAATTGTTTTTCTTCCTTCTATTTTATTTGGTTAATGAGCCATAAACTAGAAAATCAGACCTCTCTTGCCATCCCAAGCCCAACTGTAATATCCTCTATTTCACAAATTACAAATAGTTGTCTCTGATCTTTAATACTATACTATTTATAAACAACAGAAAGCCAGAGTTTTAATCTATCAAATGACTTATTACATTACTTTTTTTTTAATATTTATACAGAAAGTTGTCACTTTCAGTTCAAACTTTATTCCCAGTGAGTTGAATTTTAAATGATTCTTTTCTCATAGAAAACAAGAAAAATTATGATAGTTACAGGACATTGTATAGTTTTCTGTGTTATTATTTTTAATCTTAGTTATGTAGTTTTAATTAAATGAAAAAAATTAGTGTGGTAGTACCATTAGTTTAAAAAAAAAAGGTTTAAGGTCCATCTGTAGTCAACAGCAAAGAAAAAAGACCCATGTAAGTACTATATATTTCTTGTTTTTCATGTAAATTTTATTTACTATTGTAAAAGTAATTAAACTGTAAAAATTAGAAACTAATTAGATTACATTGAATAAAATAAAGAAGAAATAATGATAGAAATTATTCATGAGGTATGCTCATGCATTATGTACTTTGATAGGGTGGAGTGGGTTCCAAGTGATTTACAATTTGTATTGTGAGATTTTTAGTTAGAAATGGTTGGAAAAAGCTTATTTAAATTTTTTCTTTGGTTCACATCCCATAATTGTTGTATTATTATACTTCATTGTATGGTCTTCTCTGGCAGATTTGGATATTAGAGATACATCATTGTAACAGAATCTTGTGCATCTATCATGCCCCTGAAATTGTTTCTCTGATTAAATGTAATACTTATTCGTAAGAAGTTTTGTAAATGGCATTTTTGCTCTCCAGTGGGTCTTTAGGTAGTTTGTTATGTACTGACTGCCATCATAATGTTTTAATACACCTTGTGTATGTAGCTTGAATTCTCTATGCTTCATTTTGCTCATCATCATTTTATTTCTTCTTAGTTAAGTGTTGTTTTATTTTCCTTTTTTTTTAGTATCTTTTTCTATTACAGATTTTGTTTGTTTGTTCAAAATACTAGATCATAGGAATGTTATAATTGCACATAGAAATAACAATAATAAAATGGACAATCATTATTATTGACTTGATAGTTTTGAGTTTATGTATTGATTATAACTATTATTTTAGCACAAGTTATAGCTTTTACACACTGAGAAAGATTGTTTTTAGAACATATACTATATTTTGGTCACCAATGTCTAAAAATTAATATTCCTTTTTTGTAAAAGCTGCTACTGGTATTAAAATAATATTATTGACTGTTTACAGTAATACAGTATTGCAGTTAGTAACCTTTCACTATGCATTGCACTGGTTCATCAACTAGTAAAATTCATTTAGTTAGAGTTTCAAAATTCTGGTTAAGACTGCATCTGCAGAATCTAGTTAGAGTTATTTCTTACAGACTTACATTAAGGATGTCATCATTTAATACTTGTAGGAGCTTGATGTCTTACTTGCTTTTTTTTTTTTTTCTTAAGCTCTAATCATGACAGCAGATGCTTCATCCATCTTCCTTCTATTTGGTTCTTCCAAATTTTAACTACCTCATATATTTCCAATCATCCAATAATAGAGGGCTGTCTTTATACATATGGCCTCAAGGTCTCCCAGACAGTATGGAGAGTCCATCTTTATTCTTGCTAAGGAAAACTTTCTCACTGTTCCATCAGTTAGCACATAAAGGTATACCACTGTATAATCCTCGCTGGATCCCCAAATGTCACGTTTTTTATGGGCCAGATTCTTTACAGTAGGTGTCTGTGACTTGCTGGCAATAAATTTCAACAATATTTTTTTTTGTCAGAAGTCCACACAAACTGATTAAATTACTTTAAAACTCAGTTAACGAGATGAGTTATATCTCTTTGTATCTGTTTACAATACATGCTGTGAATCTCACTTCAAAATTACCACTGCAACTGTTGGTTACCACAATTGTATCCAGAATTTTAAATAATTGTCTTCTTTTTATTTAAGGTCTACACAGGTGGGTTCAGTAACTTTAGAACATGCTTTGACAAATTATTCTTTTTTATCTCTGTTGTTACAATACAAACTGTGAAGCTCTCATTTATAAATCACCCATAGTAGCTAAATTAGCAATCACTAAATCTAATTTCATCTTTACTTTCACTAACTCTTCTTCACTTATCTTGTGCTCACTTGTTTACATTACTAAATTGATGCCTAGAGCTTTCTATAAACTACAAAATGTTATGCTGTGAAAATACTCACTTAAAGTAACAAAAGATACAGAAGGTTTGAGTGATGTGGTGTCAAATTACAACATTTGAACTATACACAATGTATGGCTTTTACTGGGTTATGTAAGAAAATTTGTCATAACTATTGCCTTCAACAGTCTTTGTTAGGAAAATTAAATAATCACCAAATATTAGATAATTAAGTGAACTAAATAATAACTTACACTAAAAAGTTTTGTATATCTAACAATGATTGTCATGAACAAGGAAATGATAATGGTGAAAATATGTATGGTGTAAAAGCAAGAATACTTCAAATCAGTTGATGATATTTCTTCTGTCCATGTGGTTTTCATAGTTGTAATTTGAACTTAAAAGATGCTATTTCATCTTGTACAATGGCTGAAATATTTTTTGGTTTACTTTAGAAGTTTTTATTTTCAGCATCTTCAAGCAGATGGCGTGTGTGTGTGTATAAATGTCAATATTACCCTACAACTACTTTTAGAAGATTAGATGGAAGTACCACATAGTGTAATTTCATCTCAAAGAGATCTGTATTGTTTTAAAATGTGATTCTCTCTTTAATAAGATTATTCTTATGATATTAGTGTGTCTTATTATATGGTATCATCTTTTAATAAATGTAAATGCTATCAGTAAATAAGGCAAGGTAATAATGTTACTGACTTTTCTAGCTATTGTTGCTTTGGTAGAAAGAAGTTTTTCTTGTCTTAAGTTTATCAGAACTGTACCTCTGTTGTGCCATATTTCATGAAAGATTAGAATTGCTGACAGCATTATGTAAAAGATATTTTTTAATTTGATTGCTGAATACATATCAGTAGGTTACAAAATGGCAGAAAGTTTAGATAATGAGAAATAATTCCAAAATGGAGAAGAACAGTTAAAAAGAATGTTGAATTAAGGAAGTGAAGGTGAATGTACTAATGATTCTAAAGAAGTATTGAAGATTCATAACTCTAATGTTATCAATGATACAATCTATGTAAGTACTGAAACTCAGTTTAAGGCTTTTAAGAATATGGAGAAATTTTTTAGATTACCATATGATATATTGAAATTTCACACTATTAAAGAAGAACTTTGTGGAATTGCAAAGATTTAATGATTAAACTCAGCTTTTGAGAGTTCATGCACCAGAAATAAATTATAGATATACAAAAAAAACACTGCTTTGCACGATTATACCACCCAATATCACAATAAGCTATACCTGGCAATTTATTATAGAAAATGACTTATGTGTGTTCTGTCTTAATGTATATATAACACTTTGCGTAGTACTGACTATTCCAGTTACTGTTGCTTTGGTAGAAAGATGTTTTCTCATCTAAAGCTTATCAAAACTTACCTCTCTTCTACCATATTTCAAGGACATTGGAATTGCTGACAGTGTTCTGTTTAGAAAAGAATACAAACTAATTTCTTTGATCTGATTAAGGAGTTCAGTGCATAAAAGGGAAAAATGCATTGTTATAAGTAAGTAACGTGAGTAATGTAAATGCATGTTATGTGAGTTGGATTAGTTGTTTGTATGTGTTTCATCACTTACACAAGCAATGTTATATTTTTCTTTTCATAATTACTGTTTATTTGATGATTATATTACAGATTTCTTTTCACCTAAGGCAAAATCTAAATCTAAACTGATGTAAAAGCCTAATGCACTCTTAAATTTACTGCACACACTGCTGTGTACTGCATTTTCACCTATTCAAGGCTCGGCACAGCTTAAGACAGCAAACCAAAAAAATACAATTAACCCTTTTATTATGGTGATATGTGTACAATTTTTATCAGGTTTTTGAGTACTTTCTACTTTAGGTGTTTGGTGACTACCGTCAACCCGGATACTGGTATAAAGTCTAACAAGGAACCACTTGAAACCCTGAAAACGTATGTAATCAACATTAGCAGCATCATGATAAATTTAGTATGGAAGCATATCATACACTGTTGTAATAAAAGTATTTTACAGACAGTAAAGAAGATACACATAAGTGTTTTTACCTTTGAAATAATAATTTGTTATTTATAGTTTAAATAAGTATTCTTTTAAAATGGAATAAAAGTGGTAACTGAAAAGTATAAAGCCTTTTTCATGTAAAATATTTGAAAAGAAATGTAACCTAATTCACTGTGGTAAAATTGCTGTAATTTAATTAGTAATTGTAAATTGCAACTAAATCATGATATAAAGGTGGGTCCTCGTTTGTGTTGTGTAACTATACTACACAAACGAGGACCCACCTTTTAGATCTAAATCTAAATCAGGCTTTTCAAGCTTTCTAATTATTGCAAGATGTTATTAGTATTATGATAGAAAACATAGCTGATAATGAAGGTACCCAACTGATTAA
This sequence comes from Tachypleus tridentatus, assembly GCF_004210375.1. Lineage (NCBI taxonomy): Eukaryota > Metazoa > Arthropoda > Merostomata > Xiphosura > Limulidae > Tachypleus > Tachypleus tridentatus. The sequence continues at coordinate 54,951,110 of NC_134837.1, read as the reverse complement.
TCAATGCATTCTAATTACTTAAAATGTTATTTTGTGCATACTTCTAGCTAGGCTGCTATATTAAACTAGTTGAATTAATTATTTAATTAATTCTAACTTCTGATTATGCAGATAACTTGCTTTGTTCAAAAGTTAATAACAGTCAGTTCATTTACTGAGAATTAAACAGTAAAAAAGAACTGAGATTACTATTCACACATTCATATCTATAAAAAGACATATTTAGAAAATTTTTTACATAACCTTCTTCAATAATTGATTAACACTTGTTTCCTTTTGGCAACTATTTAATTCTGAAATTTGTTTAAGCTTCAGATCTTAATAAATAAATAATTATGTGTTCACTTACAGTTACATATTTGCAGTTACAACAGGTTATAAAAAGTTTCAGGAATTTTTCTGCTTTTCTTCAATGAGTACTTTATGAAAGTAAGTTTTGTCATTCTATCTTGTAAGAGAAAAACTAACTAAAATGTTAATTTTCTTATTATTTGAGGAATTGGGAATATTTTAAGCATTCATAATGTACGTGCATTACATACTTTTCATATATTTCAGTTACAGAGTGACAAAAGATGAAAAGGAGAAACAGAAGTTTGGAAAAACACCAATACTGGCTTGTAGCCTGGGATTAGAAGAGAAAGGAGAAGTTCATGTTGGAGATAAAGTGTTTGCTGTTATTGATAACTAAACACTTCTTATACAGTTTTCTTCAAATAGTAGCTAATCTCATTAAGTATTTCATCTTATGTTTGTTGCTCTTAAAATTATTGTATTTTTAAGGATATTATAAAAACATTATAAAAAGTACCCAAGAAATGAAATATAGGCTTCACAAAAATATATCATTGCTCTAACTTGTGCATATGAAAATTTATTTAAATTATGTTTTCCAGACTTATTTTCCTCTGAACATGAAAAGTAGTACATAGATTGTACAAAGACCTGTGGTCAGTCAGTGCCATATCAACTAAATTACCTAGACATATAATTTATATCTAACCTCAGATGCCTAGCTTCCATTTTCATGCTAAGAAATTGATTAAAATAATGAGTAGAAAAAATCATATAACTTATTTCTCAAGTTTTCAAAAATTTAACATATGACATTAGAGGATTAATTGCATGTTATAAGAGTAATTGGAAAATGGTGCTGCAATTTCATGATACATACTACACATGACTTGTTTAGCACCAATATATTTGATTAATGGCCTATTACAGACATTTGACAATACATAATAATGTTAAGGTGATTTATAACACCTTACTACCTGCATAATAAAATTATAAAACAATGTGGAGTTATAGGCTGCAACATTTCAAAGAAAGGTGCCTTCAAGGTTCTCAAAGGAAGACAAATTCATGCTGTAAAGAAATTTAAAACATCTACAAGCTCCATAACTACACCCCATAATAATCTCAAGCAATACCTTTGTAAACAAAAATGAAGGCTATGTTTACAAAAGTAAATATATCAACTTCAATATACACTGCAAAAAATATGTATATACACTTGGCACCATCAACAAAATAACAAGAATTTGAAATTCAAGAAGGCTCATATTGTGAAAAGATTATAAATCTGTATGGTCCAAGATTAATCTTGGCCCTCCAGTGGCAGAGAGGTATGTCTGCAGACTCCCACTCATAGAAACCGCACTTTAATACCCATGGTGGGCAGAGCACAGATAGTCCATTGTGTAGCTATGCACTTGCGTCCAAACAAACAAACAAATGAAGATTTAATCTTCTTGTATTTTTCCCAGAAGCTTGTTGCAGCAGAAGTTAAGTGGTGGTAAGTAGTGTATAATCATGACCATCAGAATAAGTATGGTAGATACATCTTATAAAATGTAATTAACCTTAAGGTAGTGTCACGAAATACGTTTAACTTGTATTAACGTATTTGTTGGCTTTTATACTGAAAAATGACCTCTTAGATGCTGATTGCATAAATCTTGTCTATACAGATAAGGTGTAGATCTATTAACTCTTAAATGGCAGCCATCATCAATTGATGTTGTTACCTACAATATTTCCACTGTTTAAGAATTAAAGTACAGAATGCATGAGAAAAATTAACAAAAGTTTAAAATAAGTAGAAAGTTTTAGATTATTATATGTTATATTATGTAACTATATTACTTAAATTTACTCTTGAAAAATGTTATCTATATAGATTTAATTGAATCATGTTTGGGTATTTAATATTCAGGAAATTTGTAATTGTTATGTAATTAGTATTTATGGTTGAAACATACAAACCATTCTTAGCAATTTCTTCGACATTGGACTGTTTAGAATTGATTATATTTTTTATAATTTTAAGTTTTTTTGTTATGAAATGTTTATATAATTTAAAAATATAATGTTTGTGGTATTTTAGATCTATAACACAGGTAAGACACCTATACATAATGAAAGGTTTAAGGATTTATTGTACAAATATTAATGTTAGAAGAAGTGCAGAAGGAAAAAAGGTATATACATTCACCAAATAAAACTAGATGTTTTTCTCATATTGAACCTCACATTTCCACAGACTAAATATCTGCACTTAACATTGTTCAAACTGAAATTAATTAAATGAAATCAAACTGCACTGAAGGGAATCAAATGTGAATAAAGTTAATTATCAAACTACGTATACACTGAAGTGATTGCAGAAAATGTATACTTAAGAAGCAGGGTGGTTTGTAGAGAATAAAGGAAAACTTACAACTTCTAGGTTGACCTTTTGCTTGTATAGGTTTTACTGTTAGTATGAATCTTGTGTGAAAATATAAATATTCTAATGATTGTCTTTAGAGAAAATAATGCTAAGTAGGATAAATAAACTTTGCAGTGTTTTAGCTGGATGTCGGTAAACTAATTAAAAGGGGGAAGCAAGACCAGCTGTTCAAAACTCTGTATTGTACGTGTACTTAGATATTTTTTCAACAATAACTTAGTTGTATGTTAATAATAATTAGATGATATTGAGTGATTTTACATTTGTAAATTCAAATTGTAAAGCAATATCTAAAATAAAAACTTTACTTTGAATTATGTGCATTTTACTATATAATAATAAAATAAACTTGTTTTAATTACAGATTTAAAACCAAAGAGTTAGTTTTAACCATTTCACTCTGAATTTGAGGTTAAATAATACATAACAATGTTTCAGGGCAACAAGGGAACTGTTGGTCTATCTCAAGTGTCCCATACTGTAATCTGAACTGAAAACCTTAAAGTTAGCCCTTATAATTGATATAGTTAAAGCTTTCTCTTAAAACTCAAATTTACTACCTCCACAACATCCAAAGGTAACTCATTCCACAGGCCAGCAATCCTGTTGGAAAAATAAATCTGTCATGGCTGAAGATCACTCCTATCTTGCCAAAATTTGTACTTATGTTCCATAGCCCTTATGTTCTCACCATTAAATATGAAAGAAAGATGATGCATCAACGCTATCAATTCTCTCTATAATCTTAAACATCTCAGTCAGATCCCTTCTAACTCTTCTGTTTTCAAGAGAAAACAGTTTCAGACAACCCATCAATCCCAGGCATTATTCTAGTAACACTCTTCCGAATTTATTCCCACAATTAAGTATCCTTTGTAAGGTAAGAAGCCCAAGGTGGAACTTAATACTCCAAATGTGATCTAATCAGTGACCTATACAATAAAATTGACCTCTTTAGACTTGTATTCAAATATAAAATCAAATCTAGAATCCTATTTGCCCTACCATTATCAACAGCACACTACTTGGATGGCCTAAGAGATTGATCAACCACTACACCAAGATCTCTTCCTTGTAAATCATCTTTTATTAGACTTACCAAAATTTTTCCAATGACGGATGTAAGCCTAATAGGTCTATAATTACTAGGACAATTTTTATTATTTCCCTTGAATAGAGAATTGACATAAGCTAACTTTCAATCCTTTGGCACCTGTTCACTTTTCAAGGACTCACAAAAAAAAGTAGTAGATAGCAGCACACATGTCTGATCATTAATTTCCTTTGAAACCTCTGGGGAAATATTAGCTGACCCAGGAGCATTATCATTTATTAAACTTCTCAATTTTTCATTGAGCTCAGATTACTGCAGTCATCTTCTCCAGCCTCATTTTCATTTTGTCAATTGTTCATGATGAAGAATACTTCTTAAATTCATTTGTAAGAATTAAAGTAAAAGCATAATTTAATAACCCAGTCTCTCATAATCATTAGATAAAAACGTTTATCCTTTAAAGTCATACCTTCATCCTAAAATTGTCTACCCTTAATATATTTACAGAAATCCTTACCATTAATGTTTACACTTTCAGTGAATCTTTTTTCCATACATTATTTTTGATGTCATAATTTTCTGTTTAACCAACTTTCTTGATCTTCTGAATCTCCTTTCAATTGAAAACTTTTAAATTTGTGATGTTTTTCTTTAATTTCACCTGTTATATATACCCTTTGAGAGAGAATCTGGTTTTCTTACAGCTACCCTCTTCTTTCCCTGAGGAGTATGTTTATTTTGAATATTTAAAAAAGTTATACCTTTAAATACTTTCTACATTTCATCAATGTTTCCAAATAACTTAGCTGCCCAATTTACAGCAGGTAATTTTTGTTGTATCCTTTCAAAATTTATTGCTTTTTTTTTTTTAATCTGTGACGAAAATATTATTCCTGATCTACATTTGCAGTAAAACAAACCTTATACAGTAATGATCACTTGCAGCCAGATGTTTCCCAGTTACCACCCTCTACAATTTCTATTATTAGAAGTTAACAATAAACCTAAAATATCACTGTTTCTAGAATTGGTGAAGAAAACCATCTTGAACAGTTTTCAAAATCTTTCTTCTTCATTCTTCATGGTTTAACTTTAGCATTTCCCAGTCAGTATGCCTAAAATTAAAATCGCCCATAATTATTATTTCATTAACAGCTGACATCCTAATCTCACGATAAATTTTCTCTAATTTCATTAGTACCATTTAGTGTTCTGTAACGAATTTCCCCTAAAAGCCTTTTCCTTTTATATCTGTTAATATAAACCCCAGTAGATTCGATCTCCTTGCTTTTGTCTTTAATATCCTCAATTTCAAGAGAATACATCTCACATTTATCATATAAAGTTATTCTTACCCTCTCTTTAATAATCTATCTCTATTTAATAACTTATAATCCTACATTTTAAAAGACATTTCTGTCAATCAAAATCATCTATATAATATGAATTTTAGTATCACATATTAATCTGATAGTTGTCAAAATCTAAACACATTAAAAATAAGATTATAGCAATTACAGCCAGTGATATATATTATGGTACTACTACATTACTACATGGTATGCATTTTTGGAGCTTTTGATATTCTCACATGTCGCAGTTTGTAACTTGTTATATGCAAGCAATATCTTGATATAAAAACGTTACTGACATATTATTTAAATATGATCTTAATGTAAAATTCACTTCATTCAATTATTAAAAGCGCGAAATTTGCGGTTGCGCAGTACACATACAATTCACAGTTGAATAGAGAAATTACTCCTAAATAGAACAGTTACTAAAGTAAGAACATTATAAATGACCAATATAATATTAGTAATGTGCATGCCAAAAGAAAGAAAGGCTCTCAGCTAGACGTGCCGACTTCAAAAAGAAAATTACTGCGGGTCACGCTCACCAGTGCACCCAGCTTACGAAGACACGACATGCAGCAACTTACATAGAACGCACGCTACAGTTACCTAGTCAAGCTCCAGCGAAAACTACGGCACCGTCTGCGTCAAGGAGAAATTGGCACTCCCTGTAGTGTTGCTGACTACAGCAAACCATTGAAATTACGTATTTTCACTTCAAGATCAGCAAAAACATAATAATAACACCGGATGAAAATTCAACAAAAATGTGTAAGTCTAGATTGTTAGGTAGCCAGAAAGAACTTATAATTGTTGAGGAACTCTTAAATACACCCTACAAAATTCTTTGTTCAGAAGCTAAGAAACGATTGGACACTATAACTGCAAAGTTGGTGAACACAGTAACATAGAGCCAAAGACATCCAATAATACAGAAACTAACCAAAGTAAATTCTTAGGTCTTGATGAAACAGAAAACAACGCGCCACAACACTCAGAAGTTGAGTACACTAATTAAGAAGAGTTCACACTTGTTATGTCAAAAAGGCAAAAACGCAACACCACACAAAGAAACTCAATATTCAAATACCAATACGCAAGCAACACCAAAATTCTCTATGATTATGGAAGGAATGTCAAGAAACTATAACTAAACACTGTTAGCAACAGAAATAAAAAGGTGTAAACCAAATGCCACATAGTACACATAAGGCGTCTGCTCAGGGGTGGTGTTCTTGTACGAGGACAAGAAGTCGCTGACCTGAACAGATATCGAAAAGATGCCTTCGGGACAGGTTAAGTTCACTATCCTGAAAACAAACCCCAATCAAAATCTTTCATAACAAGGAGTGCATTACTCAATCAACATGAATAGATACAGACAGCACATACAACATTTTAAACATAAGCAATAATAGAATACTACTATGGTATCAAAGACAAAGATAAACAAACAAAAACATCAGCGATAAGGTTTCTATCGGCAATGATTCGGACATGTCCGCCAACACTAAGGTTCGTCGGAGAAGATGATAGACATCACGTTACTCGATGCTTTAAAGAAAATCCACAACCTAAATGCTGTGATTTTGGCAAAAACCACACGGTCAATTACAAAAGCTGTGAGAAGTACAAACGCATAAATAATTTACGAAATTATAGAAACCAATTGAACAGAAATAATGGAACAATAAGCTCTACTAATCAACAGACGAAATAACCACTGAAACAAAGTACAATAACATATGCACAAATACTCAAAACTATTAAACAACCAGCACAATCAATCATTCATAAAACAATATCCCCACCAAGAAGCACAAAAACATATTCCAACTAATAAAGACTTACCAGCAGAAACGAAAACACCAAATATTTATGAACATTATTAAAAACCTTTTTATACACTTTATCATAGAATACTTGAAACTAATACAAACCAAAAACTGCATTGAACTAATAACTGGTTTGTTTTGAATTTCGCACAAAGCTGCTCGAGGGCTATCTGCGCTAGCCGTCCCTAATTTAGCAGTGTAAGACTAGAGAAAAGGCAGCTAATCATCACCACCCACCGCCAACTCTTGGGCTATAACGAATAGTGGGATTGATCTTCACATTATAACGCCACCACGGCTGAAAGGGCGAGCATGTTTGATGCGACGGGGATTCAAACCCGCAACCCTCGGATAACGAGTAAAACCCCTTAACCCACCTGGCCAAGACCTGTTAATAACTATAGCCAAAAAAACGTAACACCAAACTTACCACATACGATACAATCAGTTACGGGATACCTCATAGCCAAAAAAATCAGAGTATTTCGTATCAGCTTTCAAGATGCACTACCTTTCAAGAAATATGAGATTGCAAACGTTACTAACACAGTAAAACCAGATATATGTGTAATAAGTGAAACATTTATATGAAAATCGTACATTTATACTTAAAAGCTACGTTGCAAGACGAAAAGATAGAGCTAATAACAGAGACCAAAACAGAAAAAATATTATTATTGTAAAGATTTGAACTTATTGTGCGTAAAAATAGATTCAAGTCACCTCCTCAAACTCATGTTTGACACTAGATATTCTAATCTTAAATGAATCTATTGTAGCGGTGGTATGAATCTCCTGCTCATCAAATAAAAATACATTTTTACTAAATATCCTAAATAATCGCAATGCAAATAACATAGTAATAGGATATCTTAACAATAAACATACTTATTTTAGCTGTAACTTAACTAATCTCAATAGTAGAACACTATATAGGCCTGGCATGGCCTAACGCGTTAAGGCGTGCGCTTCGTAATCTGAGGGTCGCGGGTTCGCGCCCCCGTCGCGCCAAACATGCTCGCCCTCCCAGCCGTGGGGGCGTTATAATGTGACGGTCAATCCCACTTTTCGTTGGTAAAAGAGTAGCCCAAGAGTTGGCGGTGGGTGGTGATGACTAGCTGCCTTCCCTCTAGTCTTACACTACTAAATTAGGGACGGCTAGCACAGATAGCCCTTGAGTAGCTTTGTGCGAAATTCCAAAACAAACAAACAAACAGAACACTATATAATTATTTATTAAATACCAATACAGTATTATTAAACGACGCAACACTGACGCTTATTTCACACGCTTGTGGCACCAATGATTTACTTGATTTTTGGGCCCGGCATGGCCAAGCGCGTTAAGGCGTGCGACTCGTAATCCGAGGGTCGCGGGTTCGCATCCCCGTCGCGCCAAACATGCTCGCCCTTTCAGCCGTGGGGGCGTTATAATGTGACGGTCAATCCCACTATTCGTTGGTAAAAGAGTAGCCCAGGAGTTGGCGGTGGGTGGTGATGACTAGCTGCCTTCCCTCTAGTCTTACACTGCTAAATTAGGGACGGCTAGCACAGATAGCCCTCGAGTAGCTTTGTGCGAAATTCAAAAACAGACAAACTTGATTTTTGTCTGTGTTCCTACAATACGAGTCAACAATTCGTTAACTTCCAGCTAGGAAAGGATATCGACAGCTGTTATCTTCCTATTTGAAGCAACTTCAGTTTCAATCCCAAAATAATAAATTAATACAAAGTGTTTGTAATTTTGCGCAAAGCTACACGAGGGATATCTGCACTAGCCGTCCCTATTTTAGCAGTGTAAGACTAGAGGGAAGGCAGCTAGTCATCACCGCTAACTCTTAGGCTACTCTTTCACCAACGAATAGTGGGTTAGTGAGATTGACCGTCACATTATAACACCCTTACGACTGAAAGAGCGAGCATGGTTGGTGCGACGGGGATTCGAATCCGTAACCCTCGGATTACAAGTCGAACGCCTCAACCCACTTGGCCATTCCGGGCCAATACAAAGTGAAAATTTTAACTATAAGAGAGGAACAACCTCTAATACCAATCAATCTTAAAAACAGTCTACCAAAATAAATTATAAAAACAGCCACGAACGCATCAGACATATACGTCTATTTTCAAACAATATCTGAGTAGCTTATTACAACAGGAAAACAAACACTACCGAAGCATAAACAAAAACATCACAAATAAGGAAACCTTATGCTCAAATCATTAATATGATAAAAGAACGACGAAAACTTTGCAGACGATACATACAAAACAGAAATCCCCTCTAAAATCTCAAATAAACACCCTAAAAAATAAAATAAGAAATGAAATCAAAGACATAATAATGGATAGCCGGGGTCACATAAACGATAAAAACGGATCCACAACAGTTTTGGGCGCATCTAAAGCGATTCAGAAACACCGGAAACCCAAATAGTAACTACTGTAACCGATGTAATGTTATTCTAATATCTATGTTTGTAATATACATTTAGAAATGTGTGTATTTATATTGTTAAATGTGTACTGCGTAACTCTCGCCTGTTCTCTAAATATATATAAGATAACGTCTTATAGTTGTTATTCACAGTAGATTATCTAGTATACAATTTAAGCTTCTCTAACAAACTCTATGGCACTGTCTTACAGTTGTTATACACAGTAGATTATCTAGTAGATACCTGAAGTTTATCTAACAAACTCTATAATAATGTCTTATACAGAGTAGACTATCTAGTAGATAATTCAAGTTTATCTAACAAACTCTATAATAATGTCTTACAGTAACATAACAGCATATATGTACGTGAATGCCAGTATTATTGTCAACTGAATTTTCGAGAATCTCTCCTCATGAGTATAAAAACTAGGCATCGCAACACGTGGTGAGACAGTGATGACGAGAAACCCACTTGTTGAGAAATTTATATGCAAAAACGGCTCGTTTGGGCTGAGAAAACACTTTTACATAGAAGAACGAACAACGTTTCGACCTTCTTCGGTCATCGTCAGGTTCACAAAGAAAGAGGTAACTGACCGGAAGCTGACCACATGTTTGAAAGGGGTTGTGTAACTGTGTGTCGAAATGTAGAGGGCGGTATTAGATGTTTGAATATATAATTTTATTAATTTTATTAATATAGGTATAAAGAAGGTCGAAACGGTCGAAACGTTGTTCGCTCTTCTATGTAAAAGTGTTTTCTCAGCCCAAACGAGCCGTTTTTGCATATAAACGTGGTGAGACAGTATAATATTACTGGTCTCCTACAGTCAGTGCGCTGTAAACCTCGGAAGATATAATTGTGATAAATGCTTTTAATAAGAAAACTACTTATATTTTACCAGGAACATTTATAGATTTTGAATTTTACAAACTGTTTAAAATTAGTAAATTAACTTTGGACATTAGTTTTTCTACGATGACATTAGAAATCTTTATAGAAGAAAAAACAGCTTGAAAATGGCACGATGCGAACCAAAATGTAACACTATCAACATAGAATTCGCTACTTGTGAGCCGTCGATAAAATATTCAGTTCCAGGCCAGTTATACGACTCAGCATTGTTTGTAAAACTTATATGTCTAAACCATTATTTGTAATAATGTTTTGTAATATTGTATTGTTGTTTGTATATTAAAATATATTTCTGTTAAGAAAGAAATTGTTTGTTCCAATCGTGTTGGCAAATATCATAAATCTAATAATACTGACATTCAATTAACTTGAATTTAAATTAAAAGCTTCAGCTATTTGAAATCGTAAGAAGTAACATACGTAACGTAAATCGGAGACCAGTCCGAAAAAATTATAATACGTAACACTGCTTACCTCTTGAAACACAAAATATTACAGCATTCACTAACTGAGAAAAAGCAGAATTATTCAAAGAACATCTCAAAACATTTGTAAGACACACCATGAACCAGACATGGTTTTTCAGTAAAGTTAATAATTTCAGCAAACAAAATAAAATTATGTACTTTCCAATATTCCCGGCTGACACATTCCATACATCAATAAACACTGACATCAATCAAAATAAGGTTGCAAAAAAAATCACAAAATGAATCACAGTAATAGAATTAATGAAAGCAATAATCTCCCCCCAAAATCAGGTGGTATACAGACCATCCTATCAAAAAGTGCACTCAGAAACTGCATGAACACTTAACTGTACTATTTAATCTTACTTTAAACTCTGTTTCTTGGAAGGAAAAAACTGTATTAATGTTTCAAAAAGAAGTAAAACCAACAAAAAAGTATTTTCTTCGGTTTTAATTGTTCAGTTATATTCCTATAATCTCTCAGTATTGTTGAAATTGAGATTAAATATCTACATATCCAAAAATGTTACAAAAATACACAGGCTTTCATAAAGTGTCCTAACTTTTTCACATGAATGTATTTCTGAAATGAACACCGTTCGCAAAAGATGTGCAAAATTACTATTGATTTTTGTAAGATAACAATAATAATTAAATTATAAATGCTGTCCACGAAAACACAATATGTGAAATTTTGAAATAAACGAATTTCTTAAGAGCAAATATAAATATTACAGTCCTAAGCATCAACATAACATATCGAATTAAATATCTACGTGAAATTTATCTGACATAATTGTGTTAAATACACTAACTGAACAACAGGAGTACAATTTCATCAGGCATAAAATATTACGAAGAATCTAAAGATTTGGAATAGACCAAAGTGGTATTAACAACAAAAAGAATACAATATTCAAAAAAGGTTATTAAGTGGTAGAGAAACTAAAACAATATCATACTGACATAACACCAAATTAGGTTAAAACATTTTACATAAACTTAAGATAAATGAATCTTTCTCTCATTAATTATTTTTTTGTAATATGTTCAAGATGATATTGATTATTAAATATCCCTTCAAATAGGATCATCTCACACTGTCTTGTTTTTAAACTGCTCACTCAATAGGCATATATAGACCATTTTGATGAAAAGTGTTCACAAATTGTACTGGCAATTTCAGATTTTTAGGAGACTTTCAGAACACGTATATATTTTTAACAGACTACAGTGCTATATGGATCTTTTCATACAAGTTTTAAAAATTGCCTTTATGAGCCATTGTTTTATTGTGTATTTCTTCAACTATCCACATTCTAGTAGCAGTTATGTCTTTTGGAAATGGTACAAATTTAGAACAACTGAATCTCAAGTATTTATTCTTCACGCTAGAAAAGCAACTATCATTATATTAAAAGTAAAAAGATTTTACAGTAAGAAAGAATACTTTTAAAAGAGGTATTATGTTTCAGTCACTAGTGTGATCATTCTCAAGCACTTGTAATAAAATAACACTTATAATCAGTAAGTGAATCTCAAAATGAAACTAGTAAACCGGTTTTCTTTGTCCACAAATTCAAAGCCCTGATCTTCTCTAAAATAGGATCTACAAATTCCACCTAGGATATCCTTGATGATGATGAAGCATACTAAAGTACATATTAATATTCTAGCTTACCTACCTTTGATAGGTTTTTTAAGCTAAGCACGGGATGATCATTTGGACGCTCAACTAGTAATCTGAGGGTCAAGTGTTCGAATCTCCATCACACCAAATATGTTCACTCTTTCAGCCGCAAGGGCGTTATAATGTAATGGTCAATCCTACTATTCGTTGGTAAAATAAGTTGACGTTGGGTGGTATGACTGGCTGTTTTCTCTCTAGGCGAAATAAGGGACGGCTAGCGCGAAATGAAAAAACAAAGAAGCCACATATTAAATATTATTTTGTTCTGTAGCATTGTATTGTAAATTGATGGTCCATTGTTTGTTTTAAATTGTAAAAGTGTGAAATTTTACTAGACATTGATTTTGATTTATACTGTGAAATCTGTCACTGTTTCGTTCTTTGCGGCTGAGCTGTTACATATGGACTTTGTTTTATCGACACCACCCTTCCCCCTCTAAATATACATACCACAACAGTAATGACGGAGGGGGATAATCTTATTAATAATTCTATATATGATAATAATAATCTTGTTCCACAAAAGACAACCTCAGTAACTTTACTTCCTGGCTCCATAGCAAAAAAATATATTATTATTATGTAGGTGAATAGAAAAACTGTTATATTGATTGTTATAGTACTGCATTAAGAAATTTATGCAAGACTTTAGAATACAACTTATCCCTTATAATTAACAGTCTGGATATGGACTATTTCGATGAACGAACCAAAGTACTCTTTAGTGGAAAAATGAAACATTTTTGTCAAATCTCATTTTTTGTATCGCTACAATACGATGATACTCACAACTTTTAGGTTGTTTGGGTAATTTGTGTTGTGTGGTTCTTTTAGCAAAGCCACATCGGACTATCTGCTGAGCCCACCGATAGGAATCGAAACCCCTGATTTTAGCGTTGTAAATCCGTAGACTTACCGCTGTACTAGCGGAGAACAATTTGTATGGATTCAATAACTTATTTAGTCACAAAACTTTGACTAAACACTGACAATAGTGTCTACAGCGTAGACTTACCGCTGTACTAGCGGAGGACAGTTTGTATGGATTCAATAACTTATTTAGTCACAAAACAGAAAAAAGTAAATAATTAAAGTAAAAAAAACTCGTTTGACTGGTAATTCTTTTTTTATTTATTTGTTTACATTAGAGAATGAATAACGATATGAAATAGATTAGAAAACGACCAGGCACGTTTTAGAGCTCCTTCCAGACACTATTTTTTGGTCCAGCAACATTAGTACTAATAAAAGAATTGCAAATTCATAGATGAATAACTTTATTTGATATGTGTATATTATAGAATGAATAATGATGTGAAATTGGTTAGGAAACAATCAGAAACTTTTTACTACACCATCTTGGAATTTTTGTATTGGTCCAGCAACATTTTTTCTTACAAAAGAAAATAAAATTTGCTGCAATGAGTATTCTTGTTACTGTGTAACATATTTAGAAAGGATAAAAGTCTGGTATCAATTTTAAGTCGATCGGAGTTTTTGTGACCTGTTTGTGAAAAATCATCCTTTGTCCATTATTCAATGAAGTTGCAGGAGTTGAAAACTGAATATCCATCAGCGTCGTTGAATTAATTGATTCTATAAATAAACTACACACTTTATTGATAAATCACCAAATGCAGCAGGTCAGTGAAAAATTATATCAACGAGTTAAAATAGCATATTAACAAATCCAACGGTTTTGTCAGTAGTAAAATTAACAAATACTACAGTCAAATTAGCGAATGTATGGATTCAACGTTAAGTTGGGTCCACAGACCCTAATTACCAACCAATAACTTCAACTGTTTGGTGAGAATATAGATCAACAGACTGAAAATGAATAAACAAAATGCAAGAACAAGAGTAATTTATGAGAAACCTTAAAACGATAGACTTAACAGTAGAGTAAAGACTTAGAAAAATTACCACCCGAACAGAAGACTGAAGTCTTACATTAACTAAGTGGTAGAGTAGACAGGCAGAAGAGTTGAACAAAAAAAAATGGAATTAGAGCAGATCTCGAGGAATTTAATGGATCAGTGCACTTGGAAGCATATTTTGCTCAATTCCAGTTGCTGGCTAGAGGTAGTGGTTAATCATAAAAACTGAGAGTGATTCAGCTTACAACTAACTTGAAGAGAGCAGATTCAGAAGTCTTGGTTCATCTGCCAGTCGATCTATACCAAAATCAAAGACGTCTGACTAGAGCTTGGAATCAAAGATGTTAGGCTATATACCAAGAAGAAGCATATTCAATCAAGTTCAAAACAAAGATGAGATAACACTGGAAACCACCGCAATAGTTGTGTTGAAATTAAATAAATTTGCCTATTATGCTTATCTAACTGTAGAAACAAGTCTACTGCAAGTGTTGTTATAGTATCAGTTCATGGGCTCTGAATTTAAAAATTTAAAAATGAATCTAAAATTCAATGCTAAACAAGTTAGATTCCAGCCATTCCGAGAAGTTTTAACATGCATAATAGAATGCATGGCAGCAAGTGTTAACTACAGCTAATGAAACAGGATAGTTATTTGTGAGAACAGGTTATTTCAAGCTTCTTACAACAAAACATTGCATTTTCTCTTGCAGAGATACTCAGTGTTGTTTCAGAAGTCCTTATGCACTCTTTCATTTGCAAATTTCCCGTCTAGACTCTGTTTCACACATGCCCTTAATGTCTAAAGAAATGTCGTCAGGACAAATGATATCATTAGGTAAAATAAAATGATAACATTGTTGTCATGAACGCTTGTTTTCAAGATTTCAATCATCCATACTACACTGGGCAAAAGCATCTGTTTATAAAGAAAAAAATGAAAGAAAAGTACATAGCTAGGAGTAAATCATCAGCTTTCACTTCTTCAAAATCAAGTATTCATATAAGATGCATCTTCACGTTTTCTGAAGTTGTTTTACTACTACCACGTGTATAAAGTTTAGTAATTCCAACAGTCATTTTCCCGTTTTCTTAATAATAGTATCATGCATTTTATTCCTATAATACTCATAAAATAAATACATCTCTCTCGAAATGTATCACTCAGAATATTTTGCTTGGCATTCTTTTCGGTTTTGATAGTCAAATACACACAAAATATTTTTGATGTAGATTGTTTGATTACTGGCCCGGCATGGTCAAGCGTGTTAAGGCGTGCGACTCGTAATCTGAGGGTCGCGGGTTTCGCATCCCCGTCGCGCCAAACATGCTCGCCCTCCCAGCCGTAGGGGGCGTTATAATGTGACGGTCAATCTCACTATTCGTTGGTAAAAGAGTAGCCCAAGAGTTGGCGGTGGGTGGTGATGACTAGCTGCCTTCTCTCTTGTCTTACACTGTTAAATTAGGGACGGCTAGCACAGATAGCTCTCGAGTAGCTTTGTGTGAAATTAAAAAACAAACAAACAAACAAAACTGTTTGATCAGCTTAGGTTGCTTGTTGATCACACAGCCAATGTTATATATCAGTAATTAAGAATATGGTTACAACAGTTGAATTGGAGGGTTGTTCCTGAGTTTGGAAAAAAGTATCTTAAGAAAGAAATTAAATTAAAAGACAGGATTTTCTGTCCTGATATTTTGAAGGTACGGATTAGCACTTACATGATTGATCTAAGACTCAACTTCTATGTTGTTATAAAGCAATTCACAGTTATAAAAAAACAACAAATTTACAAGGACAGAGTAAGTGAGTATAGCTTAAATTCAGAGATGACAAGTTCTGTCTATTTATGTGACGGGTAAACATAATATTTTTGGACAAGCATTCTAACTCGCCCAGTGGTACAAGCGACAAACAAATTAACTATGGTATATATATATATATATATATATATATATATATATACCATATATCAGTGATCAGTCTACATAGGAGAATTAATTAATACATTTCATTAGTATTATTATTGATTTATTTTAATAAACTATTTATTTATCATTTTTTAATATTTAACTTTTTAACATAAAGTCCATCTTTCTGTTTAAATGGCACATGAAATATCTGGCCAGCAGTGTGATTTGTTTCTATCGTCGTGAGACCAGATATTCTATCTAGGTTAGAGATAGGTTTTTAGTCACTTCAGATGATGTGATCATGGAGATTGTTGCCCGACAGGTTGTAATAGGATAGAAGCATTTCAGGGAATTTATATGAACTATGTAACAACATAATTTGCTAACCCCTTTGTTTCAGATTCTGTAGCTCAATAATTTGCCATTTTTTTCGAATTCAGCCTTCATGCTGATGAGCAGATTACTCGAATCATCTTTGTAACACTTTACAACTTGTTCGCTATATTTAAATGATACTGTGTTCACATAACATGTACACAATGTTGTAGCTTCACAGACCTTTTTAAGTAGTCGTTAACTCTTTCTGGAAGCTGCAAAAGAAGACTGTCAAGGTATGTTATGTACATGATTAGATAATAAATTACATTTGGATTTTTCATCACGAAGTTAGCTTTCTTTGTTTATTGTTTAGCTCCTTGTGGTCTATAGATAGGATCAAACCTTCGTCAACCCTTTATTTACATATGTGCAGTACTTTTTTTAGATCCTTTATTTGCTGCATACACTAAAAAAGATCAATATTCGGATATTGAAGCACAAGAGGTATGGGCTACACGAGCTTTTAGAAGTATGCCAACGCATATAGGGCAGTAATAAAGAGTAACATATGATGGTGGAGAGAAATTGAGAAGTTTTCAAAGCTGTTGTTGAGACAGTCCACTCAGTCATATCTTACAACATGTCAATTACAGTGGGAAGCATATCAAAGAACTTGACGAGTACTCCAAGATGTTTGGCCATCGAATTTCACTCAGAGTGGCCAGAGTCATTCTTTTATCAGTAACGGTAACGCCTCTTAGTTTTCTTCTGAAAAATGTTGTTCATTAGCTGAGCTTTGAATTAAATTTTCACTTCCTTGAACTTACCAATACATTTGAGATATCACATACTTCAGTTCCATGAATAACAACAACGTTTAATTTATGGTTGAAATAATGCATGAAACTGCCTTTAGGTAAATACAGAAGAAATGCAATAGACTAGAAAAGTAAATAGAACACGAAAAGTAAAATTAGCTAATGAAAAATAAACACATATTTGACATCCTCAACTGAAATAGTAATTTACAGATCCGTTAATTAACTATAAATAACTTAAATAATAACAATAAAATGTGAACATGATTAGAAGAAAGGCAGCATATCTGCAATCTCCCCTAATGTTGTACTTCAAAGTACAGCAAATTTACTTTATAGATTAGTAATTATTTCTACTATCAATAACCCAAGTCAGTATATAGCTGAATTGAACCACAGTAAATATAACTGAACAGCTGAAATGGACCTCCTTCATAAGTTCAATTAACTCTGTCACCCCTCAAAAGAAAAGAAATAAATTGGTAGATTAAATAAATATTTTATTACTTTCATTAATTTGGTATTAATATCCTCTACCTTACTTTTCTCAGTCAGTGTATGTGTGTGTGTAAGCTTAACTGTTTTTTCATACGTTTCCATAAATCTTGATCAATCATCATCAAAATTGGCACAGTGATAAAAAATGGCATGAGAAAAGTCATGTGGGTGAACTCCCAGTAATTTCGGAAAGACCACCAGTTTTGTATATCTCTAAGCATAAGAATGGATTGTGTAATCACTATTGTGAAAATTCTTCAAAACAGTACATCTCTTAATTAAAGATACACTTATATACTTTTGTTGCACTTTTTACACATATTTATTGCTCGGCATGGCCAGGTGATTACGGCGCCTGACTCACAATCTGAGGTCCGGGGTTCACGTACCTATCCCACCAAACATGTTTGCCATTTCAGCCGTGGAAGCATTATAATATAACGGTCAATCCAACTATTTGTTGATAAAAGAGTAGCTCAAGAGTTGGCGCTGGGTGGTGATGACTAGCTGCCTTCCCTCTTGTCTTACACTGCTAAATTAGGGACGGCTAGTGCAAATAGCCCTCGAGTAGCTTTGCGCGAAATTTAAAACAAACCAAACCAAATTAAATACTGTAATTTAACATACAGAAACATACAGAAATACTGTATGTTAATCTTTCTGTTGGAGGAGTTAGTGAAAGGTAGTAAAATGTGTGTGTGTTGTTCTAAGTTAGCATGAGTTTGTATACGTTATGGACTTTCATGCATTTTGTTGGTCATTACTTTGGAATGTTGCATTTTAGAGATATATTTGTATAAGTTTTAGAACTATGGTGATGACAGTCGGAGAAGTCATCAGTTGTTAATCTTGTGGTCAACGAGATGATTAATAACAGGGAAGTGCTTAAGTTCGTGTTACGGCTTATTGGTAACACTGCAGTGATAACTGTTTACAAGTCTTCTGTGTGAGGATGCTTGCTGCTAAGTTTTCTAATATGTAAAACTACAGCGACAGGACATTTGAATGTAAAGGTACAGGTTATCTTTTGATACATAAGAAAGCAGCAAAACTCTGGCTTTATTTTCTCTACTATGATGTTCATTTTGTGGCTAAACTTCAGTTTTTGTCTTTTGCCACTTTATTGATAACAGTAGTAAAAAATTTCTATTTTACAAAATTAGAAAAGTAACAAGTAAGAATGATCAGATTGAGCTGATTGATAAATAAATGTGGAAACATATAAGGTTGGTTGGTTTCTGGGGTACTATGGTGTACAGCAATATGACTTTCTACATCAAACAAGTTGTGTAAAATTAAAACAAAAAATAAAGTGTAAAACTATACAACAATTAAAAATGAAAACAAGTTACAAAGTAAACAATGCTTAAAAAGGAAGAAAATATAAATATAAGTAAAAATTTCAATAGAACGCAAAAGCTAAAAATATAATGAAGTTTTACAACGTCACCACTACAATCCAACATTAGGAAAATACGTCTAAAATAAATCCATCGTTCACACTTCTAAGTGAAGTAAAATATAAACAATTGTGACTTGAGTGTCAGAAAGGCCACATATTAGTAGATCAATCCCACAGAAAAGAAAATGATGGGTTAAAACATTTTGGTCAGTGCCTGGCCTACAAAAGACAATTTCATCCCTTCGATCCTTACAGAAACTAGATTGCAAAAAAAAAAAAAGTAAATTTAATCTGAAAAACTTGTCATAAAGCTGTCTCCCAAATTGAATGCCAACTAGCTTGAAGCCATGCCTTGTTAACATGACCGTAGTCTATAAATGGATCGTGCAATGCTGTGGCAGCACTAGAGCAGACTAACGTGGCTGCAGTACCCGAAAAATCGTTCCTGACATGACCAGGTATCCAGGAAACTTGATAAAATGGAAGATAGAGAATAATGGACATTCATTTTTGAAAATTGACGAGAACAGGATGAGAACTAACATTAAGAAAAATTGCATATAACTCAGCAATGAACACAACCTGTTGTGAGGGAATCTGTAAGCAACCACCGAGCCACAACAAACTATGGCAGAGCCCATGGAGTAACTTTGTTTTGAACCATATGTAAAATGGAAAACAAAAAAAAGTTCAAAAGATGTTTGGCAAAGTGAAGATGGTTATTCCAGTCGGGAGTATCTGCCTATTTTTACCATCTGTAAATACGGAAAGACAAGAACAGCTCAAAAGATATTTGGTAAAGTGAAGATGACAAGATGCCTTAGAATGTCCGTACAACCGACACTGGAAAAATCTGAGATGGTTAAGAATATAAGGTCATACTTTACAGTTCTCATTACTCTGCCTTCACAGTAGCAAGTAGATGTGACAATGTAAATATCATTGCAAGAACATTTGTAGGCAGCACAATTTCTTCTTTATATGTGGAGAGATGTTGCACTATAGAAACTTCTTAGTAGAGAAACCAGCAAGTATCTCTGACTCGGGGATGTTTCTCACATCCTTCTCACTGATAGTTCCTTCGGAGAAATTCAAAGTAGTTTGTGGAGTGACCTCAATGGGTATATCTCAGGAGTTTTGATGTACATATTTCCACCAAAATATCCCCAGAATGCAGATACTTAACTGATAAAAACACAAAAAGGTATCAATACTGAAAAGAAAGGCATACTATTTTCTACAATTCTAACAATAGTGGTTACATAGTTTAGTGTGGTGCTAAATGATATAAAACATTGGTAATTTTTCTAAAATTGCATATAAAATTAGAGGGAGTTTGAAGCCCCATGACCTTCCTCATGTCATTCTGCATCATTATGTTAAATATGTAAACGTATAAGGAATAGACATACACACGCATATTTACGTTTATTTATATATATTATGCATTATATTTACTATGATAGCTATCATCTGACAGCCAATGGATATCTCTTGTCACAAAACTCTGATTGATAGCTCAAAAAGTAAATAATGCAAATCGCTTTTGTTCCTATTAATATCATTGTAGTCAATTTCACCAAAGTTACCCACGAATATTGTTGTGCTTTTAAACTCTAGGTCATCATATCCATATTCCTACAAAATGGTAATCGTCTTCAATTATGTGTAGTTGCACCAGCCATTCTAAGTTTCTGGTAATCAAGTGGAAATTACACAATGTATTATAGAAATGAAATAAAAACTCTATTATCCGAGCGATTTCGAAAGGTGGACCGCAATCAAACGAGTGATATACATATATATAGAGAGAGGGAGTCTATGACATTATTAAGGTTATCGGGTTTTCTGGGAATGTTTATTTATCTATGTACTATTGTAAGTGTCTCATTTCCAGTACAATTAAGCCGATAGCGAGTATGTATGTGAAAAGGTTCGGTTTGGTTTGTTTTGTATTTCGCGCGAAGCTACACGAGGGCTATATGCACTAGCCGCCCCTAATTTAGCAGTGTAAAACTAGAGGGAAGGCAGCTAGTAATCATCACCAACCGTCAACTCTTCGGTAATTCTTTTACCAACGAATAGAGGGATTGATCGTCACATTATAACGCCTCAACAGCTGAAAGGGCGAGCATGTTTGATGTGATGAAGATTCGAACCCGTGACCCTCGGATTACGAGTCAAGTGCCTTAACCGCCTGGCGATGCCAGGCCATGTGAAAATGTGTTAGGGATATTGTAATTTAGAAATACCTAAATATATGTTTATTTAAAACTAGATTAAGATGTTTAAGTAAAATAAAAGTGATGCCTGGAGATTGCCCCTCAGTGGCTCAGTGGTATGTCTGTGGACTTACAACACTAAAAACCGGATTTCGATACCCGAGACCACAGATAGCCCATTGTGTAGCTTTGTGCTTAATTCAAAACAAAAAACAACAGCCTAGAGATTAATTTAAAAAACAAATATGTTATACTAATCAATTTATAGGTATGAAAAATGATCTTAAACAAATGATAAGCTTTGGGAAAGTCAGCTTTCATATTACATGAAAAAATAAGTAAAACATAAAATTATTTTTCTTTTTTGACAGAGGTGAAACCAATGGAAGGAAATCACTGATTCCAGGATCTATATTAATTCTGAAAGATTGAACAATGTTTAGATTAACAATTCAATAAGCTTTCTTTATTTATGTACCTGCTTTAGTTTTGAAACCTGAGTAACATCGTTAATAGAATGATCAGGTTGATTAAAGTGTTTGGCAATAAGGAGATCTTTTTTCGGTGTTTATAGAAGACTTATGGTTGTTGAAACGTTCTCTAAGAGTTGTTTGTGTATGTTTTACATATTAACGATTGCATTTTTTACACTGAATAAGATAAATGGTGTTTTTTGTTTCACAAGTGATTCCTTTAGATATTTTAAAGTTTCTTTGATTGTACTAATCAGAAATTGAGTCAGTGGTTTTTATGAATTTGCAGGCTTTACAACGGACTTGCACCCCAGTGGCTCAGCGGTATGTCTACGGACTTACAACGCTAAAAACTGGGTTTCGATACCGTGGTGGGCAGAGCACTGATAGCCCATTGTGTAACTTTGTGCTTAATTCAAAATAAATAAAATAAATAAATACAACGGACTTTACTGCATGAATGACAACCATTTTTGGATAGGATATAATTCACTTTTGTGTGAACAAGGATATCGTTTGGAGTTCTGCTTTTTCGGAAGGAAACAACGGAAACTCCAGAAAATGTCTTTTAAGACAATCGTTGAAATGTATACGATTAAAATTTATTTTTGGGAATTCATGAAACGTTTCTGAATTTAAACTGATAAGTAATAACAAGAAGAATTATATTTGAAAGTTTAGTATTCCTCTGAGTTAGAATGTTTTTTTCCGCCGAGTGTTGTTATCCTCTTCAATTTGTCTGTCGATTTCGGTATCTCTATATCCTCTTTGTATCATGGTTTGTTACAGAGTTCTTGTTATTTAAACTTGTAGCTAGAGATAGAGGATATAATCCAAAATTTATTGATAGATTGTACAAAAACCAGCAATATATAAAAAAATCTCATCATACACAAAGTTAAAGAGAAAGGGAAAAGTTGATAAAATGAGGGTTTGTTTGTTATATATTCAACATTTTGCAATGAGATGATACGAAATAATAATAAAAATACATAGAATGTAATATACCACTCTTCCACGTTGTAAACTTAATATTTATAAAAGATGGAGTAGGAGAAGTTGACATATGTGGGATTTACAAAGTTCCTTGTGTCTGTGGTCAAGTTCACATTGACCAAACGTGAAGAAATTTGATGTTTAAAGTCATGGAACATGAAAATGCGGTAAAAATTTAAAGTAAATAAGCCGACTTTAGACGAACGTGTGGTAAGCACACTGGAGTAACATTAAATGATAAATTAAGTACAGTGGAACTTCGAAATAAATATTAGAGAAGCAATAGAGTTTGAAAAAAATACCGTGTAGAACGAAATCGTTCGTACAGATTTGTAACAAACAAACTCTCTGTGTTTAAAAACCTTAGTTTTGTTTTAAGAAATGCAAATGGTATGTAGTTATCTAAGTCTTGATCAAATTTCAGGTTTTATTCCTCAAAATAGTGGCATAAAAACACTAAAACATGCAGGATCATTTTAGGGCTAGTTCCTGAATTTGAAAAATTATTTATTGTGTAATTATTTTAGTGTTGTGTTGCTATTAATTGTGTATATGTATTGTACAAGTGTTATTTTAAATTATTTAACTAGATAGAGTCCTCCCATCTGACGAAAAAAATTAGTTTACATTTTCACGTGGAATGTCTGAGCAATAAGGTAAAAATCATTCTCTTCCAACTCTGTCATCCAGCATACCATCATCCCTTCAGGACTTTAATGTTCACCAACAATTTTATAATATGTGGTCTACTTTCTATAGTAAATTAGAACTTAAAACTGCATGTGTTTAATTAAGAAAACCATTCCAAGTGCCTCTTTCTTTGCGTAATATCTCCATTCAGGACCATAAATGTACGGACTATCATATGCAATTACTCGTTTTACATTGTTCTGCAACCAGTGTCAGCCTTAGGACAAAGTAATTGTTTTGAAGTCCACACTTTGGAGGAAACTCTGCACTTAAAGTTTAGAAGCCAATAATTTGTAATAATATACATTGAAAGTTAAACATTGTTATCATCTTAGAGTTTGGGTATGCTAAAATATTTCATATAATGATAGCTTGGGAAATATATTTTGGTAAATTTAGTAAATTCATTCTTAAAACACGTAAGGAAGTTATTAACTGAGGTAATGTGTACTCAATTTCTAAAATACATGATTACATTGCTTTAGGGCTTTAGTTGAGTTGGTAAAACCAAGAGATCGTTCTTTATTAGTGGTAAGCAATGCACATATATTGTTATATTTGTTAATTAGGAACTATTTATTCTAATGTAGGAAACTGACTACAAATTGATTATGTTATATAAATAACACTTTCTCTAATAAACGTACGACTGCACTACAGCCCAATATCGTCTACTATACAACAATTAGTTGTTGATGAAAATTCTTGCAAATAACTAGCTATCAACACCAAAACAGGGTACTTTATCAGTGTAACTGATAATAGTATGGTGTCGTCATTGCTACAGCAGTTTTACAAAATAAGATCAAGTAGTTACTCTGGGTCTCAAAGGCGTCTTATGTTACCTTGACAATATTCTACTTATGAGGTCAATACGTGATACGCATCTACAACGTCACGAACACTACCGTATTCGTCTTCAGCTTTTAGTCAGATTATGTAATCCAGCATTGAATATCTAGGACGTGTGGTTGACCCTTAAGGTCTACATTCAATCAGTAATAAAATGAAAGGCATTATCAATGTTCAACAACTAACATGTATAACAGAACTTATATCTTTTCTCAGAATGGTCCAATACTATTGCAAATTTTTGCCAAACATTTTGGCCCATCTACATTGTTTAAAGAAACTTTTGCGAAAAGAAACACAACAAAATTGGGTATAGACAGCAGAATGTAATCATGCATTTAACAAAAATGCTTAAAATAGTGATGAAAGCATAAATTGCAAGACTGTTGGCAAACCTCAAGTACCAAATAATTAATTTAATGGTGACAATATTTTTGAAAAAAAAGTATAGATACTGGTACTGCATCTGATTAGACAGTTTCAGAAAAACAAAAAAAAAAAAAACGTGGACACGAAGAGCTCCATAATACAAAAACTACTAGGAAAGATCCACATTCTCTTCATAAGTCAAAAGAAAACATATATATTCCGAATTTTGACAATTATGCATTTTGACTAAAACACATAAGTGACTAACCATGGCTTCGTAGTAATAAAAGGTCCATAGAAACATGTAAAAGGATCACAGAGGACATTGGTTTTCTAAAAACTACTACAAATGAAAGCTAGCAATTGAAGGACTTGCAAATCGTCAATGACTTATATACTTCACATCAAAGGATTGTGTCTTTTTTGTTTCTGCTGCAAGATCTTTGGTAACTGTAACATGGTTTTAGGATGGAGTTGATTTTATGATTAGGTAAATGCTAATGTATGTCTGTCTGAACGTGAAAAATCAAATGGACACAACAGCTACCCTGCAAATGGTTAAAACTCAAACATAGACTGAAGAGGGGATGCACTGTGGGTGAAGAAAATAACAGAGAAAATATAAAGCTTTAGTGAAAAAAAAAGTTATTTGTTTGAGACGTTATATGAATGAATTTGAATACTATAAATTAAAAATATTTTAATTTGAACATAAAAGACTTTTTGTAATTGAACTTGTAATTACTTAATTAAAGGATTTGATTTTTTTGCATAAAAATTTCTAATGTTTACTAAAAGCTTGCCACAATTTATGAAGATATGTGCTTTCTGCGTTATAGTATGCATGCATTCGTGGTTTCATAGCGGTTGCAAGGTCGTATAAAATTCTCCACTACATGTCAATATGAATAACTGTGTTACATGATGTAGACATACCAGATACTTTCTTTACTAACAGTCACAACCCATCACTTGTGTATAATGGTTACTCTGACATGTTCTTTTATATACACTTTTGCAATCCATTGTTTCAGGACCATCGAGCCAAGATTAGATAACTTGCATGTTGCACAGATAAAACTGGTCAATAAACTCCACAATACATGTATTTCAAGAATGCTTATGTCAAAACTAAGATTGGTGAAAACTACTTTCATTCTGTAAATAAATTCTCCTAGACATAATCAGAATGTGACCTTTTCATTCATGTCTACACGATCTCAAGATGACAGAGTAAAATTCGCGTTGATTGGGCTAACTGGTAATTTTTCTTAGAGAATCTGATATATCACAAAGTTAAACAGTATTTTGGTCATTGCTACACCCTTGTGCAAATTAATTGAAACAAATGGTCATTTTACAATATTTTCAGCATGGCGGCCGCTTGACCCGCTGATTTCCTTTAATAGTCATTTTTTCACACAGACGGCGTCATTAGCTGTGTTTTGCAGTACGGTCGATCTATTTTTGAGATATATGACGAAATTTTGAGGAATATTACGTCATTCGAAATTGCGTTAGACGAGTAAGTAGACCAATCAAAAAACAACTTCTTACCAACTCAATGAAGAAAAAACGGTATCAGTGGTGTCTGAAATACAAGAGCTGGACGCGAGAACAATGGAGGAAGGTGTTATTCAGTGACGAGACTCATTTCTTCGTACACGGTCAAAGAAGTCTGCATGTTCGCAGATCTCCAGGTGAGAAACTTCGAGAATCTCACATCAATCAGTTCATAAAACATCCCTTGAAGAAAACGTTTTGGGGCTTTTTCAGCTACTATGGCGTCGGAGGCTTATATATCGTAGAAGGTATGATGCGAGGACCACAGTACATCGAAGTTTTGCAGAGAAGATTCGTTCCAGAATTGAAAAGAGATTTTCAGATGGATCTGGCATTTTTCAGCAAGATCTGACTCCGTGCCACACATCGAAACTTGTGAAGAATTTTATAACTACAACGCGAATAAAGGTGCTGGACTGGCATGGAAACTCTCCGGACTTAAATCCTATTGAAAATCTTTGGGCGATTTGTAAAGAAAGACTTCGGGGAAAAGACTATACTACGAAAGATAAACTAATTGAGACCATAATTGAGGTGTGGTACTGCGATCCAAAAATTAGTAAAGATTGCAGTCAACTCATGGATTCGATGCCAAAGTGGATTAATGATCTTCTGAAAAATAAAGGAGGTCATATCATGTATTCATTTGTGAGTAATTTTTGGATTCTCAGAAATAAAACGCAAAAAATTGGAAAAAACATAATTTTCCGTCTTGTTTCAATTAATTTGCACAAGGGTGTATGTTAACAAAGAACTCCATCTCTATCCGTTGTATTCAGAAAAGCACATATCAAAACCCACCCAGTCCTGAATGAACTGGGCTGACGACCACATCTTTTGTGCAAGCTGTTTGTTGCATTCCTCCCATCAACTCAGTGACAGTAAATGACTTAGGATACCCTAGTTTCACGAAGCTACAACTCCTAAGAAACTTTGCATTAACTCAACGTTACATGTGGTGTTTATGTAATTGGTCATTCCTATTGAAACTTAAATTATGACATAACCTGTAGACTTCACCTGAACAACCGTTGAAGGGCAATTTCGTGAATGTTCTCAGCAACATCATATTCATCAATGTTGTCCCTAGATGGTAACAAGTATTACCTATTTTAACCACAACAAAGGAATAAATGTAACTTGAAACACGATCAACTAAATGTTTTTAATGACCTCGTGTTATGTCATATCTGAACATTTTCGGTAATAAGAATGAATTCATAATAAATATTATGATACTACAAGATAAAAACACATGGCGTATTCATGTACCATACTCATAGGATAAAGTAGAGCAGGCCACAGTTGTATTTTATATCATAAACTAAAATATCAATCACCTGTACCTTTAAAGTAATGTTTGTTTGAAACTAAACGTGACGTTTCTAAACAGCACGCGAGATCTCTTTTGAAAATTACGTTCCTGACAGGCCTTCTTATTTCAGAGCCAGTGGTCCTCTCTAACATGTCATTATCCTTTGTAGTTAGGATTCTCCTTTTTTCACTTTCTTTTCCATGAGAGACCATGCTTTATTCGAAGTGACAACTTGGATCTGGCGATTTTGCCACTGACAGTCAATATTTTTCATCCCCATGTTCTCTGTACTAAAGGCAGACATAACAATTAGTAGTATGCTATACAACATCTGATACATTTGATAGTGGCTTTCAGAGGGGTACCTGAAACATTCAACGATAAACTAAATTTCTTCTTGGAGCTGCAGAGATCTAGTATACTGCTCTTGTATATATATATAACATAATGAAATGTATGTAATATCGCACATATTTACATCAATACTGCACATTTACAAAATATTATTGTTTCTATTTAGCACCAAGTCAGATAACTAGAGCAAACAGCAAAAGCATCTCTTGGCATTTCCAATTGCTTAAAGTACATACATGACTTTTTAGAAGCCAGCTAAAAAGTTGAACAGCTCCAACTTGAATAGCATATCAAAAATAAAAATAATAATAAACAGAAATAAGCAGAAACAACCATTTCTGCCATAATTATCTATCCTGGTCAAATTTTTATCTTATCAACTATAAAATGCTGAAGTATGTATACGTCCAAAGTATTAAAAGTACCACAAATAACAGCAAAATTAATTTTGTCATAATAACACAGTAGTCAAACCAAACTGTCAAGTTTTTCAATCAGTATTGCCATTTAGAGATCATGATAAATCCACTAAATTTAATAATCAAAAAACGACACACGTAAAGATCTAAGACCACAACACAACTTCAATTATCGATTTTTCAACCATCTAATCGCCTTGCAGTAATATAGGTCAAAGTAATCATGCGATATATTATAACCATCTTATGAGAAATTTATTAGCAGTTTGGAAAATAATGGAGCCACTTCTTTTTATTCATTAATATTTTTCAATCATCTGAACATTTTAACTGTTGTTTAACAAGCTTCTCTCAGATGTAATGATTAGAAGCTCGACTCATATCTGTTTCTCATCAGAGCATATTGACTAACCTCTACTAGTATTTTCTCATTGACTAACCTCTACTAGTATTTTCTCATCCCTCTTCTCAAACACAGATAAGAACTATTAGTTTCTTACAACTCCTCGTTTGTGTTTGTGAAATCGTACAACCTGTTCCATTTTTATCAAAGTCTAATGCATTTGATCAATCATTAATACTTCCTGAACTAATAAACTTTCTTGAGACTTATTGTTAATTTAGATTTTACGTTTGTCAACATGTTTAATAACCTTATACACCTCATAAAACTGCTGTAATCAAAATTTTCCTTGTTCAATAGTCAACAAGAAACATACCTCTCCAGTCATTCAGTCGCACAAACTTGTTTACAAGCTTCAGTTATATACTACATTCAAATCTAGTTATCAGGCTTAAACTTTCATTTCATTAAAGTTAGCTCCTTGACTTTTTATCTCTCCAGGTGGTTCATATTACGTTATCTATTGTTCAAACAACCCGTCTTCAACAAGCAATACTAATGTGTCTAACATTGTTTTCCATTTGGCCTATTTGGTGTAGCAATTGACAATGACGAACACGTACTTGTCAACCTCCCCGTTTTGGAAAGTAAACTGGCTATAGGACAATTAATTTTCGATCAGAAAAGAAAATCTGCCTTTAGACTCTTAAAAAGTAGCACTGTCCTAGTAATACAAGGACTGAATGGCGTAAAATAAGATTAATACAGCCCTCTCAAGAACTAAAAGTACTATTATGTCTACCTGTTAGTACAAGGTTTCATCCAGTTCAACTTGGCAGTATCCACACCTACAGGATAGGAGAACCTCTTTAAAGTCCACACAGAACCTTGACATTCCTTTCGTCTTTCTAATAGTCACTAGAGATAACTACCAGGCACTTTCCAAAGGTAGTATCACTTTTCCCTTCAACACTCAGTTTCAGTTCTTACAACATCAGTGATATTTCAAGGACACAGTGGTTGCTTTGTTGGAAACATTTCGATTTTATCACTGTGTTAATGTGTGATTAAAGTTAATTTCAGGTTATAGCAAGCTACCTACTTAGCTCAAACCTAAAGTTAAACTGCTAAAGTATAGCTAATTAAATATACTTTCCATACTTATAGATATTATAATGCATTATTTCATCATTTTTGTACCCTTGATGTTAGCGATATTTTTTCCTGTAAATATGCACGAGATCTAGACAGCTTCAGAGATGAGATTTGGATTAGTCAATTGCAAATCACTTTCTGTAATAAAATTATAATAATAAAATTGAATATATTAAACATTCTAACCTAATAAAATATTAAAGAAAGAATAAGGCACACTAATAATAGACTGGTCCCACAAGTACATCAAAAAACCCCTCGGACATTCATTGAGCTAATTTCTCTGTGTCAAGGTTCAAATTACACGCACGATAATCAACTAACAACTTCAGTATGGTCAGCAAATTGAGTGTTCACACTTGGATATCACACTTTGTTCACAACATACATTCCAGTGCTTTTTTGGTCACTAGTGACACAAAGTAATGACAGAAATATCTCTACTAGTTAACTAGTGTCTCATAGACACAACCCAAGTGAGTCTTGATATGTCCAAATTGATGATAATCATCAAGACTTATCTTTCTCTATGCTTCAGTAGAGTTTAAGGTGCTGCAACCAGAGCTTTTTCTAATGACTCGTCAGCATTTTGGTCAAGAGGGTGGATTGAGAATGAAAGTATATATCTCATTGTGGTTAAAAAACTCAGATTGTCTCCTAATCTTAACAACAGCTTACTCTTATGAGAATATGGGATGAGGTGGGTGAGGAATCGGCACTTAACTTGTTCTTAAAACAGTTTTACGCCTGGTTGTATTTCAATGTTTTAACCATAACTTATTACTCTATACTGTATATTTCTGGACTTAGAAAATTCCCTTTAAGTTTACAAACTTTACAGAACCAGAGAATTAAGTAGTAAAAGAATCGCGTTTAAAACGAACACAAAAACAAACAGACAGATCCGTGATACAAATCGTAACTTAGTGATGTAAGTCCGTGATATATAGTAGCACCACTGTTCTAAAGAAATTTATATGAATTCACAATACAGTGGGTTCAAGAAATGTATACAGAAAAGAATGTCTGCCACAGACAAGAAAAGAAACTGAGTAAGGAAAAAGAAAGGCATTTATCCAAACAACACAAGACCAGCTTTTATGGTCATTGTATAACTTTAACTGCTGAAGTAGAAAGGATTTCGTACATCTGCATTGAAAAGAGACAGGGATCAGAATAATTATTATACCATATTTTCAAGTCAGTTGAATGATTTAGTATAGTATTTCTTTTCTGTGTATTATCTACGTTGGTGTTATATTCTTGTCTAAACAGCAAAAGACTTTAAAGGTAACCAGTATAACAACAAAGATATTCATGGCAGAGTGAACTACGTATCTTTATTCAATATTCATGCAAATCAACTATATGAGTATGGATTTTGTCTTCTTACTTTTTATTTTATGTAGACGAAGACTTTTACTTTGCACCTCAGCAGCATCTTTGCGAGTAACTTCCATTGCAGAAGCCTTATCTAGTTCCATTTCATAAATTATGTCTTTAGTTGTCAAACGTTCATCTTGAATATTTTGGCTATTGATGCCACATACAAATCTATCTTTTAGACATTCACTTAGTATCTCACCAAAGTTCTGATGGTCTTCTGACAGCAGCAAGAAAATCTTTTAAGGATTGCGCCTCCTTTTGACCACTTCTAAAAAATCAAAATCCTTCAGCAATTATAATAGACTCAGGATTTAGATGCTTATTTAATATTTGAACTAAACTGATATTTGTTTCCTATGACAGCTTTATTGGGTGTGGTAGGCTCCTCAGCAACTGATACATTTGCCTGTTGATAAGTCTTAGCAATCTGAGACTTCCTTATGATTAGGAACATCATTTCACACAAAATAATTTTGAAGTCTCTCTTAATTTTTATGTAACCCATGGAATGCTTACCTTAATGTAACTTACATAGTCCCAAAGAGTTCCATTAATCTTTTTACTTTTTTCTCAGGGCGTCGGTTTTACTATAATGCAAGAAGACATTCAACAGATCTTAGAAAAAGCCACCAAGACGAATTTGTATACAGTCCACCGGCTTCATTCTAGAACAACATGCCATATTACCCATTTCATCAAATTAGTCACAATATTTAAATTTACATCCAGCTATATTTTTGTAATAATTATTCTTATCACTTTTTTCATTTCAGAATCAAATGCCTGCACCATCACCAAGTCTATTTTACAAACAATATTAACAAACCTCTTCTATGGTTACCTCAAACCAATAGACTACCAAAGTTATACTCAAAATCGCCACCCAGCAACAAATCTGCATCCAGGTTCACTGATGAGAACATGCAGACAATTATACTCATGGATACTTTAAAACAGACCCAGACTACAACACCTAAAATCAACATGTGTAATGCCTCTACTTCCATGGGCACTAATCAACCAAGAAACGAAGAAAAGACATGTGTATACAGACTAAGGATCAACCCGGCAAAGACTTCTAAAGATTAACCTAATCATTCAAGAAACGTCAGACTCCCGAAGTCCAATGTACTGAAGCCCTACAAAACCATAAAATACCGTCCTTTGAAAGTTGCTATTCCTTCAATTGATCCATCTCAGCTCAAATAAACCAGACTCCAACAACGACCAGAACTTACCTATTCTAACATCCACATATTAACCATCGAGCCTTTTTAAACCCTCTTTACTTGTCATTAAAAACATCAAGTGTATTTATTTTACTATGAATGCAAGTTTATGTTTTTCTTCAACAGCTTCTTTTGAGTATGGTCAGGGCAATTTTATTAAGCGTCTTGGCTGCGGAAGTGGGTTTTATTGGGGTACTCACATTTCCCTCCACAGCAAAATTTACTAACAAGGATTGGATCTGTATATCCCAAATCTGAAAATGATTACACCTTAGCATACTTAAACCAAATACAACTTTTTGATTTTGTTAAACGATAGTTCATGATATCTAAATCAATTTATTTAACTGATTTAAACAGCAAATTAAATTGACTAAATCAATCACTTGTTCATACGTGTACCTTATTAATCTTCCAACAGTTTTGATCATCCGTCATTCATTTACATAATCACAGTTCTATATTCAGCAATCTCAAGAAGTAGCTATCAACAAGAAGTTCGTATATCTCATACCTTCATTTCATTTCCAGATTTTCCCAAACACGGCTTTTTCTAACGTCTTGATATGCTCCACCATATTAATCTAGCATCAAACATTTATGTTTATAATAAAAAACTCTACCCCTATCAGCCCAAACTAACCAAGTCTGTTGGTGTTTAATATAAAAGGTTAGAATAAGTTTACAATATTTCACATTCAATTTATAAATACATAACTAATTACAAGAAATTTCCATGAGAATAAAAAAACAACAACAGAATATACATATGTAAGTAAACATTTTTATCATATGTGAAAGGGAGAAATTTGAATTATTTAAAACAGTAAGTTATTATGTATATGAACCATTCCTAAGTGACACCAAAGTCTTTGTGCAGTATCCTTCAGTCTTCGATTACTCAAGTTGGTGATTCTTATTACACATTCAAGGGGAAGGAAATTAACTAGCAGCCCATTCAACCTTTACAAACTTACAGTTACGACAGAAAGTGTTCATACTGCTGCGTCCCGAGTAGTGTTTTGCTCATAACTTAAAAAGTATCACGATTAGGCTAATAGACTTATATTATACTATAAATATTATACTAACACAGATCTACATAGATTTTTATGTATATTAAATGACAAATAAACTGTTTATAAACAAATAACCAAAAATAGGAGAAGCAGAAAGTGTTTGTACAGTTCAGAACGTGTGAAAAAACTGATATTTCCGTAAAAACTTTGTTTAGTTTGGCGAATAAACTACATTATACCATTCCAGAACTAGACATTTGGTTTATAATTATTGGAATTTAGCCAGCAACAAATGTACTTCCGTCAATTTAGCGCCGTCTCTGTCATTATCTGCTTGGTCATCATGGCGAACAGGAAACAACTGTCCAGTGATTTCAAAAACCGAATTGTTGTAAAATACAAGTCTCGTGTGTCTCTTTCCGGTATTGCTACACAAATTATTGTGCCGAAATCTACTGTTCAAAGCATAATTGCCAAGTTTAAGCTTACAGGATCAACTGCTAACCTCCTTTGTTCCGGACGCCCCACCGAAATTCCGGAGAGAACCAAGAGAACGGTTCTAAGAGAAACTAGTAGAAACTCTCGTTTAACACGTAATGACAAACAGAAATTGGTAAGTAAAACTGGCGTTAAAGTAAGCACCTCTACAGTTACGAACATGTTACGCTCTTCTAGGTTCAAAGCATGCCGTCCTCGTAGAACTCCATATTTAAAGCCTGTGCATTTAAAATCACGATTGAAGTATGCAAGAAAGCATGTAGATAAACCTTTTACCTATTGGAAGAGTATTCTTTGGTCAGACGAGACTAAAATCGAGCTTTTCGGCTACAGTGATGTTCAATATATTTTCCGTAAGAAGGGGGAACGAAATCTTCCAACGAACACCGTCCCTACAATTAAACACGAAGGTGACTTGATCATGCTATGGGGTTCCTTCAACTTTTTTGGTGTAGGTATCCTTCACCGCGTCAATGGTATCATGGAAAAAGAAGAGTACGTTGATATATTAAGCACTTATATCAAGAATAATGCTCGGAACTTGCGGCTTCGACGTCATTGGATCTTCCAGGACGACAATGATCCTAAGCACACATCGAAATATGTGCAATCCTTGTTGCAGAGGGACCATATAAGCGTTCTGGAGTGGCCACTGAAGTCATCCGATCTCAATCCAATTGAAAACGTTTGGCATGAGTTGAAAACCAGGGTTCATTTGCGTCATCCGAATAACTCGCAAGAGTTGGAGGCCTTCTGTAAAGAAGAATGGAAGAAAATACCAGTCGAGTACTCTCAAACGATTATGGAGGGCTTTGAGGAGAGATTGCGCCAAGTAATTCACCTGAAAAACTACACAAGTGACCATTAAAGTAGACGCATGAACACTTTCTGCCCCTCCTATCTTTGGTTATTTGTTTATAAACAGCTTATTTGTCGTTCAATTTACATAAAAAATTATGTAGGTGTGTGTTAGTATGATATTTATATATTATACTTCTATTAGCCTACTCGTGATACTTTTTAAGTTATGAGCAAAAAACACTCGGGACGCAGGGGTACGAACACTTTCTGTCGTAATTATACGTTTGGTTACGACCCAATTTACAGGGTGACCCGTAAGTCCCTACCCATCCATATGTTATTATCTTATATTCAATTACGCACGTATCATAAATTTGTTTCTTTTTTTCAGAGAAATATGGCCGATGTAAGCCCATTTACACTTAAAGAGCGTATTGTGACAAGTATGTGGGTACATAAGCGCAAGAATACTGGTGACAGCATACAGATACACTGGATACATGAGATGTATGGATGGGTAGAGACTTACGGGCTACCCTGTACATTATATAATGAAAACAAAAGGATTTGGCTATGTGGGTGCATACGCTTTGAAATGACCACTGTAGTATACAATCTTGGCTTTAGACAA
Organism: Tachypleus tridentatus; assembly: GCF_004210375.1. Lineage (NCBI taxonomy): Eukaryota > Metazoa > Arthropoda > Merostomata > Xiphosura > Limulidae > Tachypleus > Tachypleus tridentatus. The sequence continues at coordinate 54,915,471 of NC_134837.1, read as the reverse complement.
TAAGAAAGGAAATTTAGCGATTACCTTTAAACTGTTTACAAGGATTGCAATTATTAAGGGAAGAATTTCTGGAGAATATAAAAAAACACCTGAAGAATTTTTTTTTTTTTGTAATTACGGACGGTTGGAATCGGGGAGTTATTAATTACTACACTATTAATAGAATGTTGTGTGAAATTATTACATAAATATATTAAGCCATTATATCTGTTCCTTTCTATATTATGTCAAAGTACTTCAAGTTTCGTATGTATATTGTGTCTAGTTTTCTAATTTGATGAACATTTTTTCATTAAAATTGTTAAATAGTATGTCAGAAAAATTATTAGTAATTAATAAGAGGAATAATTATAGGGTTTTAACAATCGCAAAGAACGACTTTATTATTTTATTAGAATATTATGATTTTTATTTGATCTAATGCTATTACATGAAATAAAAAAATATTGTATGCGTTTGTTGTTGGATTACAGGCCTCTAGGGTGAGTTATGTTGACTATTACAACTTATAGTTATAGATACATCTACTGATGGTAGTAAATACTAAAGAACTGTTGAGCTAAGCTATGTAAAAACAGTTCTTTTCCAAGTTAGTTGTTTTGATACGTCAAGTCATTGTTGACGGTCTTATTAACGTTAGTTATAAAATGTTATAATTATAGAGTTAATATAATTTTACTTGTTATGCTGAGATGGAGCCAGTCGATATGTTTTAATAATGAAGGATTAATTATATAGACTAATAGTAATAATATTATTACTATTATTAATAGTAATTTACGTGTTTGTATTATTATAAAAAACCTGCTTTAATGCAGAATCTACAGAGGACACATTATATGAACGTTCGGATGCCATCAGTATTCATCTATTTTTTTAAGTTCGTTTTTATGTGTCTGACATTAGGCTTAACGTTTCTGAGTACCGAGACTGGTGTTAAAGTATGTGGTAGCATTCCATTAATAATCAATTATACAGGTAAGTATGACCTTAAGAAAATACTGTTAAATATAGTGTACAAATCACAGTAATTATCTTTAAAATACTATACTACAGGATAAAGTGTTACTGTGAGTGTGATATAACACTAACAGGTATAGTGAACAGTGTAAAACTTAGGGCTGTTATGCCCATTGTCTCATACAAGTTGCATTCTTATATGTCATCCGTAACTTACAGTATTGATAAACTGTAGCAATTTACGTGTTTCTTGAAAGAGATCTCGCCATCATGTAGTCTTTCCCAATTATTTTTTAACTCGTATTTTTCCTTCATAATTGCTGCTACTATTGTTGCAACTAATTACTAATTACTACTAATAGTAGTAGCAATAATAATGAATGTAATAATAATTATTATCTGATAGATAATGTATCTGTTTAAGGAAAATATAAGGTCCTTAGGGGTGTAAGAAGTGAATTATATCCTCCAGCATTACTCCCATAGAGGAATACATGTCAGGTTTAGTAACAACTTGTCCAGCAGTTAATTACTTATGATTGGACAAAATATAGAAAGAAGAAGAAAGAAGTGCTGCTAAAGCTAATATACCATGTGTAGGAGGACAGATCCAAATGTCAACTTGCATCCTTGTGTCACTCCCCAGGAAGTTTTTAAGAGTAGATACTACCTCTGGTGCCAATTAGTGCAGTGGTTTGCATGTTACAAACACATACACAAATGTTTTTCAACTACTTGCCTGGATTACTGTCATTACATACAAATAGAGAATTTGTATGATTTCTTACTACACTAAGATCTTATGAATATACATTATTTATTTCCCCTGCAATAATATAACATTATACAATGTATTATATTCAAACATATCATTTGCACAAATACTAAATTTACTGTTATTGTGCACAAAATTTTCTGAAACATATGTATATTGTTTTGGATGAGTGTATACACTGGTAACTATACTAATGTTAGTTTTAACCTAATATTAAAAGTGAATGATTATTATAATCACTAATTTTGTGTATACAGCTTAGATTAAGTTAAATTTAGATGTAGGATCCTTCATTTTTAATATTTATTAAGTAAAATAAGATAATCCTTTCTATTTATTTAACATATTAATACCTAATTTGTAATACTACCTTTACTTTTAAGTGTTGATATGAACAATTTTAAACAATCTTTGGTTGATAGTATTAATGTACTAGTGTAATTGATTATGAAAAGTGAAAATTGAAAGTATTCTAATAATAAAAGAAAAAAATAGCTCTACTAGCAGGTTTAGCAGAAATAAAGACTTGTTTTGGGTCCTGCTAATTGCTATAACATTCCTCAAAGTAACCACAAGGTAATCTCCAAGTACCTAACTAAACAATAAAATGATTAAATAAGACACAAAACACAATTTGAGTAATTATATTTTGTTTCCTTGTAGTGAAGCATTTTACAACAAGAAAACGTTTTTGGAATGAAAATAAGGAAAGGTTATTAATGGATTTATATATATATCTAAAACACAAGTAATGTAAAATAACAAAATATGTAACAAAAATAACTCTGTGACAAATAGATAAAACACTTTTTGGAAGTAGAGTATGGTATAGTTGTGACCAAGAATATTTGAACTTGTTTCACATGTGTTTGGGATACTTTGTGATCAGTTTGTGGTATTTTGTTGTAATTAGTACAATCTATTGATTTTGCTATATTCTTGTGAAATCATTTATTCAAGTAAAGAGTGCATTATTTGTTAGTTAACAGTTCTTTCTGTCATTGAAAATGAAACATTAAAAGGTATAATCAAAATGTTTATATAATTCACTTTTTTTGTTTAAAAATAATTAGGAAAGTCAATGAATATAGTATAACTGTTTCATGGTATTAAATTGTAAATAGATAACAGAAACATAGTTTAAGATTATCTTTATCTAATTAAACTGTATTATTTCAGCATCTTTGGAAGTTCATCATCAGTGTAATTCACGACGTGATTGTACTCATCTGAAAGGCTATGTCTGGTGCAACCCTTTTGGTCAAATATGCGAATGTGAGAGAGGAACATTTATGTTAAGTTCAAGCCTTAAGTGTGTTAAAGGTTAGTCTTCATTGTAATTAAGTTGGAAATTTTAATTTTTTGTTTCTAGCTTTTGTTCTGAATTTTAAGTGTTAGCCTAATACAAATCAGCATAAAGTTTGTTTTTACTTTCTAGTGTAGTGTTTTGTGGAATGATCTGTTACTTAAAAATAAATATTAAAAAAGAAATCCTGAATGGTGGATTTTTGTGATGAATGCAGCATTTGTTCAAATTAAATGTTTATGATATCCAAATACAAAGTCTATAACTTCTTACAAATTAGGACTCAAATTACTGATATTAACAAACTAGAATCTAAAATAAGAACCTCCTATCCCTCACTTGTTGAGATATCTCTACATTTACTGAATCAAACAGTGATTTAACCCATCTCTTTACATATGTGAAAATGCTCACATACAACTACTTCTGTCTGTAACATCTGAATAACCAGTCAAAAGCTCAAAATATCCCTTGAATGATTTTCTGAGCCTTTGAAAAATATTTATGGGGAAACCCTTTCTTTTTCTGGCAGATTTTAAATGATAAGGTAAGTTTTAAATGAACTCAAAATTTCATATTTTTTATACCAAATACAGCTTAGTTTGTAAGCTTGATAAATTACAGTAGACTTTTTTTGGTATTGATATGATTTTTGGTTATTTCAAATTGTACACCCAAAACATCTTATTTATTTAGTTTCACATCCTTCATGTGTGAAATTTAATAAGGCTTAGCAACTGGTGGCAAGTAGCAAATGAGTTCAAAGATTGTAACTAGAAGAAATAATTATTTGTTTATTATTCTATGTTTAAGAAAACTAACTGAAGTTTAATAACTTATTTTAAATAGTAATGATATAATTACATATATATTAAAACTGAAACATGACTGTAGTTCACAGGATACTAGCCCACTAAAATGCAGCCAAGAAAAGTTGTGTAAAATCCAGTTTTTATTCTTGAATATAACTTGAATAACATTAACCAAGCATGGCTGAAAGGTCAATATAATAAAAATATATATATACATATAAATGTATAATGACTATTTATTTAGACTAAACATTTATGCTTTCGTGTTATAATTTATCATTCTAGAATGGAAAAAGCATGATTAATATTTCCCTTCTAATTTTTGTGGAGATTATGAAATCAGTCAAATCGAACTAACCCTTAAAGAGATACAGTAGTGAAAGTAACAGATAGAAGTTAGGTGCTTCAGCTACATAGCAGACACAGAATAGCTATTTCTACCTCATCAGCTAAATGACAGATAAGTTCAGTCACACAGAGAAATGTGTGACACTACCCCTTTCTAGTCATAACTGCTATAAGAAACAGTACTGATATCAGCCTCTAGCATACTGAACCTTTTACAGATAAAGCTGTGCACTTCCTTCTTCCTCAGTTATGAATACATTTAGAACATCTTCAAATGCATAACATTTCCTGCAAGTATCAATTTTGTGGCCCCTTCCCCTGGTAGATCAAGAGTAAGAAAGTTACTTTATAACCATAAATATTATGCTTAGGCACCTATGGTGGGTAGAGTACAGATAGCTTATTGTGCAGCTTTGTGCTTTATAACTAATGAACAGACAATCAATTTCATTCTCCATAGAGGGCCATTCCAAATTAGTCCATGTCATTTTTTCAATTCCTGTACTGTTCTTTCAGTTTACTTTCTCTGGGATCTAAACATCCACCCATGTGTTTGCCTGTGTGGTGACCCTTAAAGGGGAGGAGAGGATCCTGATGATTAAGGCATCCAACCCTGACTCACCACTATGGCCTTCAATTCCTGTAGACGGGCAGCCTTGTGGTTGTCTCCCCGAGTCAATCGACTGGTCCATTTGTGCTAGGGTCAACCAAGTACCAGTGTTGGAGATTATCAATAGGGGTTTTGGACATATCTGATGCTGGTGTTTGGGTATAGTGCTCACGAAACCCTGGCATTTTTGCATTGTCCTTGTTTGGCATTATAGTGCATCCCTTGTAGGGCTCCATGGTGGATGGAGTCAGTGAGCAACGAAATATTCCTTTTTTTTATTATGGATCCTCCAAATTGAAACATAAATAAAATAGTGAGAAAACAGTCCATAGGTAAATGACCACATCTTGAAGATTCTGAGCAGCAATCTTCAACATTGTAACACCTGTTGTACCTCATTTTCTTATACTACATTCTCTTTTAGAAAAATCTTTAGGGCAAATATCTCTCTTTTTCATTCAGAAAGGACTAGAGGGACTTGCTGGCTCTCCAAAGTCAGTAAAGAAGTTTCGATCTGGTGACATATTGGTGGAAACATCCACATCTCATCACATTGAACTCCTCTTGCATTCAAAGGCAATTGAGGATATACCTATTAAGGTTACACCTCATACTACTTTGAATTCATCACGAGGAGTTATTGTTGAGAGGGATTGAAGAACATCCGTAAGTCACAGATTCTTGCTGGTTTCTCTACCCAAGGAGTTTCTGCAGTGAGGCGTATCTCCACTCGCAAAGATGGAATTATAGTGCTGACCAATGTCCTCATTTTTACATTTACATCACCACATCCACCTGTCACTATCAAGGCAGGTTATCTTAACTGCAGGATATGGCTATACATTCCAAACTCTCAGATGTTTCCAGTGTCAGCGGTTCGGTCACTTGAAGACTTCATGTCATGGTTCCTTGACATGTGCTCATTGCAGTGGCAAGGACAACGATGCCTATGAATGTGAAACAAACCCTCGTTGTGTGGATTGCAATGGCTCTTACCCATCCTCTTTTCATTCTTGCCCAAAATGGTTGGAAGAAAAAGAGGTGCAGCATTTGAAAACAATTCAAAATATTACTTACCCTGAGACTCGAAAGTTACTGTCCACCACTTCATCTCATACTACACTGCTGTACTTTATTACACTACTACAGTGGGAGTGCAGTCGGATCTCTCTGTGCATCCAAAAGAATTGCTCTCAAACCAAATGAAAAATCTTTTGACCTCCTTGGTTAAGAAAGCTGATGAATCAACTTCAACACCCATATTTGTCCCTAACATACATTCCAGCAAATCCCAATATCCTTTTCCTTTGGTTCTGGATACAGGTATTTCCTTGGGCACATCTTCTCCCTCCCCAAGAAGCAGAAAGAAGCCAGGGAAGGATCCCAAGATTCCTTCAAACTACTGTCCAATTGCTTTGGCGAGCTGTTTCTGTAAGACCTCGGAGAGGATGTTTAATGCTTGTCTTGTTTGGTTGTATTTTATTAATGATCTGAAAATGTGGAGTTGGGTTAGTTTCTTTTTATTTGTCTGAACATTTTTATACATGTCCTACTACATATTTTAATCATTAAAGCCTTCTACAAACACAGAAATGATGATGCACTTTCTGTATTAAATTATTGGATATTACTTATGGGATGATCTGATATGTATAGAGGGTAGATAGGATAGTTTTGGCATCTTCATGTGTTCCAAGCTCTTTTCTATCAAGATGGTTCTGCAAACTTTGGAATAGATGATAATCAGATGGGGCAAAGTCTGGAGGATGTGGAAATTTTTCACAGTCTAGCTCTTCAATCTTTGCAGATGTGCTCCTTGCTATATGTGGCCATACATTATCCTGGCAAAACACAACACCTTTACGATTGGTTAAAGCATACCTCTTTTCTTTCCCTCTCTCTTGCGCGCGCACACACACACACACACACACACACACACACACACACACACACACACACACAGTGAAAAGGTTTTGAAGTGCTATTTTAATGTTTGATAATTGTACTCTCTTTATTAGGTGTTTTATATAAAAAGTGCACATTGTGTATTGTACTGTAATTCACTATCTATTACAGTAGCCAAACTCCATGATATGTGTGAATCACCAGAACAGTGTAAGAAATGGGACCCATTGTCTACATGTACTCTGACCTATGAGTCCAATATCTTATCCTCTGCATGCAAGTGTGACACAAACTCCCAAGAAGAGATTCGTCTTAACAGTACAACATGTGTAATTCGTATGTAGAAATTCTTTATTTCCTTTCTCCTATGTCATTTAATTTTCACTGAACTGGCTAGTAATAATAGGCAAGGAAAAATGGTCTTTTGGTTAAAATACATATGCTTAAATATATTTAGAGCTTTTATGTAATTATAAGTATTTCTTATCGTTTTTAGGACACTTTAGAAGCGTTGGAACTACAATATAACAATTATTGTAAGATTTTCAGAATTTAATAACACAGGACAGTGTATATATCCTGATAAACTGCATATAAATGTACTTTGAATTAAGAATTTGTCTTATTTATGGAGGTGCAAAGAATATCCAGAACAAAACCTTCTGTATATTACCATTGTTTTGTTTAACAAAAATAAAATTCTTTAGGAAAGTATGCCCAGGTGACAGTCTTGTCTAAGATCATTAATGGGATCCTTATGTAATCTTGTGATCAGATCTCATAAAATCTCATTGTGCCAAGGTCTTATAAAGTTCTTTCAGTCATAAAAGTTTTGTAAGAGATCTATAAAGGATTTTGCAATCTTCGTAGCAAGAAATTGAGAAATTACATAATGAAAAAAAATTATGATGTAATAGTTTTTAGACCTGATAAAATATTGCAGGATCTTTGAAAAGTTATTGTTAAGATTTTAGATTTTACTCTCATAGTTAGTATCTCCTTTTTAAAATTATTTAAATTACTTGGTATGTTCTATTCCTTATTATAATTTGTTCTATTTCTTATTCCATTAAGACTTAAGCTTGTTAAGTCAGTCTGGGATTTAACTACAACCATGTTAGTTTTATTACAATATGATTTAATGAGCTTAAAGTTTTCAAAGATAAAAGAAATGAAACTGTTCTACTGAGCTTCAAAGGAAAGCAAAATAATTTACTTAGAGCCACTTCTACCAATATACCAGTAGCTCAAACATATGCAAGAAAATGTATAAACATCTCATAATCAAATTTATTTAGAAAAACATTAGAATATAGGCTATCAATCATGATCACACCTGATGTTTTTATCTCTACAAATAGATGTATCTTTGCTGAAACTATCTGATTAGATGATGATTCTTTTATCACCTCATGTATATTCTCATATGAGATACATCCATCTTTTGCTAAAACTCATAATAGTTTGGTAGAATCAAATAGAGGGAGGCATATGCATCATGAGAGTGTGTTACCCTCTCATTGGTGTTGGGTTGATGCATAATGATTTGCATGAAGAGAGATAGAAGGCCTGTGGCATGAGTAAAAATTCTTCTTACGTGTAGAGGGCAGCAACAATATCTATTTATGGTAAGGAGGTGAGAACTTATCAGAAATACATTGAGTGTAGGAAAAGCGTAACTTTACCTTTTCCAGTTAAAGAAAACTATTGGTTATAATCTTCTTTGATATGGAAACATATATGTGTGCATGCTCAATTTTTTTTTTATATAAGAAGAAAACTTAGACTACATCATTCATTTTTTCCGATTATAGTTATACTGACATAAAGTAAGAAGTAGTTATATGCTGTATCCATCTGAGTGCCTTTATGAGCTGATACCCAGAACAAGCCAAAAGTTGTATTTGTTGTTCTCATCCCTGAAGACAATTTACTGTTAAACATTGTGAATTATACTTGATGCTATAACTATATTTTGTGTATGTGTTATGTTATATATGTTTATTTCTAGGGAAGAGAAGAAATACAAACACAGTACTAATCTGTAAGATCTTGCAGTATGCTTCTGATTACAACTCTAGAGGGGCAAATTATTTCTGTTTTAATCTTAATATAAAATTATCTTGTCAAAATCCTTTTCCAAATGAACAAGATCTTGTAGTTCTTATTTGACTGCAAGATTTATCTGAGTGTATTCAAAACTCTACAAAAAAGTGATGATAAAATCCTGAGATTTGCCCCATCCCACTGTTAGCAGAGAGGCTAGTGAAATAATCAATTATACAGTTTTATATGTTTTTAATTTTCTTTGGTAATATTTATTGATTTTATGCTTCTGATTTTCAGGTTTATTACTCAGTTGATTTGCCCCGTCCCAATTTAGCAGAGAGGCATTAGCAGAGATGCCAACCATTACAATTTGAGCGTAATCATTACAATTTTGGTGTATACATTATGACTGTACGCTCATACAGACAAATAGTACAACTTGTTGCAACTCCTAAATTATTATATATTATATAGGCCTATACAATAAAGTGATAAATTGTTCTTCCAGGGCTTGAAAGGGGTGAAAAGAAAATTTCTGGTGAGATACAACTAAATTTTGATAATAAATAAAGACATAGTCTAAATGGCTACTTGCAATAATCATGTTTGTGCTTGAAATAATAAAAAATATCTGTATCTCTGACATCTACCAATACTTTGAGTGCGATGCTTCTCCACACTGGGTACGTGGGGGAATCCATAGTTACATCATCAGTGCTTATCAGCCAATCATTGCTCGCGTAGATGGGTATTTCTCGTTTTCTAAGCGGCATAGAAACACCAATGTGATCGTTCACAAGATGGAACAAAAAGAAGCCTCATTTACCAGATTGTCTTGTTTCTGGCAAATCTAAAAGGACTAAAACTGTGAATCCAAAATTTAGGAAAGAGTGTAGTGCAAAATAACCGGTCATTGCATCAAAAGTCAGTGAGAGTCATGCGTTTTGTACAGTTTGTCACATTGATTTTTCTGTAGCCATGGTGGGATAAATGATTATTCCAGACATACAAAATCGGCATCTCACCAACAAAATGCTGAGTCAAAAATGATGCAGATAACGACACTTATGAGTAAGAATTCAGAATATGAAAAAGAATTTCAAAAGAATTTTTTTAGCTTTATTTATTAAATACACAAAACACAGTCATAAATGAGCAATCTATAGCAGTAATAAATAATAATAGTTATAATAATTATTAGAGACATTGGTCAAGCCTAGTAGCCACAAATGATAAAAGGCTCTGTCTACAATCATTACACTCAGTCATTTGAAATGGTTGGCATCTCTGCATTAGTAATTTTCTTTGGTAATATTTATTGATTTTATGCTTCTGATTTTCAGGTTTATTGTTCAGTAGTACTATAGTTTTAACTGAAAGAAATACTGCACACAAAAAATTGAAACTTTAAAATTTTAATTAAAATTCATCTTTTAAGTATTAAATTGAATGATGTGATAATAAAATGATTTGTAACTAATGAATGCCCTTTTATTACAGATGGCCCAGTATGGCCAGGTGGTTAAGGCACTCAACACATAATCTGAGGGTCATGGGATCAAATCCCTGTTACACCAAATATCTCGCTCTTTTAACCATGGGGGCATTATAATGTTACGGTCAATCCCACTATTCATTGGTAAAAGAGTAGCCTAAAAGTTGGCAGTGGGTGGTGATGACTAGCTGTCTTCCCTCTGGTCTTACACTCCTAAATTAGGGACGGCTAGCACAGATAGCACTTGTGTAGCTTTATGGGAAATTCAAACAAAACAAACAAATCTATTATTGACTTTAAGTATATAATGAATAGTTATGTTTATATCTATATGCTAACTGACATTTCAACTGATGAATAATAACCATTATTTTAACCAATACACATTGTGCACAGTTTTTTGCATCTAAAGATTTCTTTTTTATTGTAGAATATAACTAATAGCAATATGAGTAATAAAAGAAATTTGTAGCAATGTTTTTATTGATATGTATGTGTAAGTTCATAAATCATACATCAAAGCATCGATAAAAAACAAATACAACCTGCTCTAAATCACTGTTCTAGTAGCTTAGGTAGAGTCATTTTCCCAATCCTAATTATTGTATGTTTGCATACATGTTAAGGGTTTTCTTTCCACTTTTAAATATAATTTGTTTCATGTTTCTAAACCTATAAAAGCTTCAATAAAGTATGCTTTTGGACTTAAATAATGGGATTTGATTACTTTATACCTTTAGTTTTCCTTTTCTTATCTGATTTTGATATAAAATTGGTTGAAAAATTTTGAACATCTGTTTTTTTTTAGAAATTGCTTGTAAATTAAAAGAAAAGCTCCTAATCTAGTCTACCACATCTAAATTAGGGATGGCTAGCAAAGATAACCCTCATGTAGCTTTAAGTAAAATTCAAAACAAACCAAGTCGTGTGACTCTTTCCTGAAATTTTATACATTTTTAAAAACATCTCATTACTATACAAATACACCATGTGAGTGACAGAATGCTATTGAACCTGTGGAGATTATAGACATCAGTGTAAGATTTTTCTCCATATAAAAGATTTAATTAGGATGTAATATTTAAGTATTCAACTATAATCTTATGTAAAGTTGCATATTTTGTATTAGTGTCAAGCTTAGGAATGATTCTGGCATTTAATCAAATAAGTCAGCAGTGTGCTAACAGTTTCAAACTTATTTCATGTTAGACAGATCATTTTTTCCAAAAAATGGGATTCACCAACATTTTGACACCAGAGACTCTGTGCCTATATTGATGGGATGTGTTGCTGCAGGTTTGGCTCTTCTTGCATGCAGTGCTGGAATAGCTCAACTTTTGAGGTGAGATATAACTCTATGCATGACATACTTTTATCAGTAAAAAACTGCTAAAGGTTAAATACCTCTTACAACTAATTCTAATTTTGATGTTGTTAAGAAAGTGTTTTCATAGTTTATATCAGATCTACTACTTAATGTGTAATTATTTTAGCTTTTCAGCAATTAGATGATCTTGTATCATGAAAAGAGTATGTAGATTTAGCTGAATAACAAATATTTTCACTAACAACCAAGTAAAATGTTTTTGTTCCAATTAGGATATGTTTTCTCTTTCAGTTGTTGTTAATGTTGTATTTTTTGTTTTGTTTTTTTAATAACATGGTAAAATATTAGCTAGTGATTAAGAGTTTTTTTAGAAAATTGTTCACTCTTGAACCAAATTCTTCCTAATGATACCAGGATATATTGTGCTATTGTACTTGATTATTCAACTAACAATGTTACAAATCTCAAGTTAATAGCTCACTCTTACACATTAACCACTTTTTCTATCTTTTTTAGAAGTAGTAGTTGTATTATTACTATTAATACCTTAACTTTGAAATTTACAACTTTTTAGGCTAAAACAAGTGTTAAAACTTTAGTTCAATATTGAACTGTACCTTGAAATCTATGCATTAAAAACACTTATAAGAAAAAAAGCTCCATGATTGAATGCTTTGTTTTCCCTTATAATACTTATGGCATTGAGTAAAATAATGGATGAAGGAAATTATCATTTTTGTGAAAGTATTTAATATTTGTCACTAAACAAATGGTGAGTTTAATATTAACTGTAACTCTATAAAAACCATAAACCTTCAAGTGCATTTATTAGTTCACTTACAGATCAAGCAGATTATGTTTATTCCTTATTTTACAGTGTGTGGTACAAACTGTTCATCACTTAACCCTTTCAACACAGCTAATCTTTCAAACACTTCTGCACGAGTCACTGAATTATGTGTAAAAGTTAAACTATTTTGCTGTCAATGTATATGAATGAAATTGATATTATAATGTATGTTATGCTTCAAATTTTTGAGTTATCTAAGTTTTAGTTCCTTTATTTTGATAGAAACCTTAACAAATTTTATAAATTTCAATTTTGTATTGTAGTGTGACCCATGAGCTATGAAACCTCAAATTCCACACTTTCTATCTTGTCTCAGATATGTCAGTTCTGTAAATATATATCTAGATAATTAAGTATGTTAACTTCTTTTATTGACAGGTAAATTTCAAAGTTCTTTGGCTAAATGGAGTAGAAACAATTAATAAATTTTGTCAACTCATGATGGGTGCCACTCCCATATTTCTGAATTTTATAATGTCCAATGCCTTGCAAAAGTATTCAACCTCTACCAATAGTGTCATATTATTGATGAAATGCAAATAATGTAAACAATTATTTTTATTCAAATCCCTAATGATCAGACTTTATGCTGTTGTGTGTGAAGAATGTTTGATATCAGCAAAACCTGCAAAGAAAATATATAAATTGAAATTTGCTGATTGTATTGAGCTCCTAAAGTCAGGACTTAATGAAAGCACCTTTGACAGTAGTTACTGCTGTTAGTCTTTTAGATACATCTCTACCAGCATTGTACAATGGGATGATATAATTTTTGCTCCAATTCTGACAAGTCCATTGAGGATTATTGATGGACTGCAATCTTCAAGTCTTTCCATAAATTTTCTATTGGATTCAAGTCAAGATTTTGACTATGCCTTTCTTTTGGAACCATTCCAATGTGGCTTTGGTTGTGTGTTTTGGGTCATTGTCCTGCTGAAATTTAAATTTTCAACCAAGTTGAAAGTTGAAGATTTTTTGTTGATTCAAGTAAGTTTTTTCTTGAGTTTTCACTTGTACTTTGCACCATTCATCTTTTCCTTAATCCTGACAAGCTTCTTAGTCTCTGCTGATGAGAACTATCTCCATAACATGATGCTACCACTACCATGCTTGATAGATGGGATGGTATTCACTGAGTGATGTGCTATGTAGAGCTTGAGCTAGATGCAATGCTTTGCAGTTTAACCAGAAACTTCAGTTTTCATCTTGTCTGACCACAAAATCTACCATATGTCTGAAGTATCATTTACATACTTTATCACAAACACCATATAAGGTTTATAATTGTTCTTTTTCAGTAATGGCTTCTTTTGTGTTTCTTGCCCCATATACACGAGTTTTATGTAGAGATTGGGATATTGTTCTTGTATGAACATTGACTCCCATCTCATACATAGAACTTTTCAAATCTTTCACAGTCACTGTTGGCTTTACAAGTGGCAACCCCAACCAGTTTTCTGCTTGTCCAGCTGCTTAGTTTGGAAGGGCAGTCTGATCTGGATAGTGACTGAGTGGTATGAAGCACTTAGAGGAACTCTACCATAATCAACAACTTTGAAATTTTCTTGTGACCTTGTGATCTGTACTTCTCTACAACTCTATCCCTGATTTCTTTGTAAAGTTTCTTTGTCTTCATGGTTGGGTTGTTTTAGCTTTCACGTATGTATTATGCATTTACCCTGCAGTCAAGCTAAACCACTTTGATTACACACAGAAGAGACCATTTTGCTAATTTTGTGTATGTATATATGTACATATTTAAAGAAGTAGCCATCTGGTGGGTAAACTGGGATTTCCAACCATTGTTGAATTATCTGCTTGCATTTAAGAAGTTTATAAAGTAAAAATGTAAACTAAAATAGAAGGGAATAGATTATGAAAACATAAAATATATTTGGTAGTGAAAACTAACAGTCTTCAAAATATTGAAAAACATTTTTGCATTTTATGATGGTCATCTTAAGCCCCAGATTTCAGTGTTTTGTTATTCTATTTAGTTGTGCTTAAATGAGTTTTAAAAATTCAGATATTTTAATATAACAAGTCATAATTAACTATTATATCAAACTGCTCAAATTTCAAACCTCAAGAACACTAGATAGTTTTAATTCTAATATAGGTACAGTTCATAAAATATTCTTGATTTTTAAGAGTTTGTTCAACATACAATAATTAGAAAGAGTATGAAATAATATTTTGTGAAATATTAATATGAAAATATTCTATGTGAATGATTTGACTGAACTCAATGAATGTACATGACAATCACATAAAAACAGTTTATTAAAATATACAATGAGAGAATTATTAACAAAGTTAACATTGCTCTAAGTTGATTTAACTGTATTATTTAAAATGTAATGTTGTATTAGAGTAGATGAAAATTACAGTATGAGGTTGCACTGAGAGACTAATACGAGTTCCATTTAGACTGAAAGTCTCAAAATGAGATTTTTTTATAAAAATAATGTTATTCATATGTATGTGATAATAACTAATGAAAATAACTTTTGTAAAAAACCTTCTGAAATGTTGAATTTTAGTTTTAAAACATACTTTTGATTGAAAAAAAATGATGCAGTACATCGACTTATTCTTCTGAGGTTCCTTTGATCAGAGTTAAGAAACAAGTTTGTGATTACAGTGAATTACCGCTTTTAATATTCATATGCAGGTTTTTGCTTTTATTGTTTCAGAAAACGACACCAGCAGTTTCGATCTGGTCCAAGTAATCATGTAGAAGAAACTAATAATCTACAGAGGATATCAATGGTTTCAGCAAGGTCTACACTTCGTAAGTACAGGCAAAGTGTGCTGAATCAGATAACATCTACATAAGATTCCCATTTTTACAGTCAGGAAGTTCTATAAAATTGCACTACTTATAATACTGGCCACCTTAGGCCAAAATCCGATATTATTTGTCTTAATTCATATATTATTTCTTGCGTATTTGGGCAGTTAGCCTTAAAATAAAATGTCTCCATTTCCAACATGCAAAATCATAGACAAAGAAGGAAAAACAACAATATGAATACACTGCAGACTAAAATCTTAAGTCTAATGAACATAAAGAAAAAATATGTAATTTGTAATTTTAGACTCAACAACTTTTTTGAGTGGAGCTTTGAAAGATGAGAATAAGAAAAGGGAAAATAAAAATAAAAACCTTTTTGTGTATTTAATAGGGAAAATGTGAACACTGTGTAATTAGCTTAAATAATAGCTGGTCAAAAGTTCAAGACCATACCCAAAAGAAGTCCTAGAGAGGGTAGGAAATGCCCGACAAGAGGTCTCAGTAGTGAGTTGCACAGCTGTCATTGCAAATAACTTCAAGCATTCGCTTTGCCATGGTTGATATAATTGTTTACAGAAAGCTGGCTGGAATGTTATTCCAAATACTTAAGATGGTTTCATGAAGATCATGCACTATTTGGAATTGACATCCATTTCTGTAGACTTCCCTTGCCATCCACCCCCAAACATTTTCAATGGGGTTCAGTTCGGGTGAACACGCTGGATGATCCAAAAGAATCACGTTATTTGCCATAAAAAATTCCTTTGTCCTGTGGGCATTGTGGATTGCAGCATTGTCCTGCTGAAAGATCCAGTCATTTCCACTCAAGCAAGGGCTTTCAGTCAATAAGGATGCTCTCTCCAACATACCAATGTAGCCAGCTGCTGTTTGATGCCCCTGTATAACCTGAAGCTCCATTGTTCCAATGGAAGGAGAAAGCATCCCAGATCATGATGGAACCTCCTCCACTGTGTTGTGTAGAAAATGTCTCTGGTGGGATATCTTTCTCATGCCAGTAATGTTGGAAACCATCTGGACCATCCAGGTTAAATTTTTTCTCATCAGAGAACAAAACCTTTGTCCACTTTTCTACATTCCATGTTTGGTACTTTTCAGCAAAGTTTAACCAAATTGTTGCATGGTGTGGAAGGAGGCATAGCCTTTGAAGATGTTTACAGTTTCTTAAAGCCTTTCTCTCGTAGATGCCATCTTATTGTTCTTGAGCTGCATTCTGCATCCATAAGGGCCTTAATCTAGTTCAGCAATGGACTGGTGTCTTGCTGGACAATCCATTGAATCCTCCTGCTTAACGCCAGCAAAATTTTCTTGGGCTAATCACTTGAAATTCTCATTCCATATCACTCAGGGTCTTTTAAGAAATTTGCAACTGCAGTTTTACTACACCCAATCTCACCAGCAATGGCACGTTGAGAGAGACTTTGCTTTTGCAGCTCGACAATTCTGCCACATTCAAACTCTGTCAAATTTTTAGCCTTTTCCATGTTTTTACCCAATGTAACACAGGAGATGTCAGTGAGAGATGTTGACAACACTAATGCTTGAACACGAATGACTAAATTTCGTTACGTGCTTACAGATTAATGCTTCGTTTCAGTATGGTCTTAAACTTTTGACCAGCTAGTATTTAAGCTGATTTCATAGTATCACATTTTCCCTATTAAAAGCTAAAAAAGTTTTTTATTTTTAATTTCCCTTTTTTTATTTTCATCTTTCAAAGCTCTACTCAAATAAGTGGTTGAGTCTAACAATGCAAAATGCATATTTTTCTTTATGTTCATTGGCCTTAAGATTTTGGCCAGCAGTGTATATATGTATAGATATGTGTGTGTGTGTGAACAGTAAAATAAATATTGTCTGTGCAATAGATACAAAATTTATAATTGAGGTTAACCTTTGTTCTTATCTATGTCTTGAATTGTTTCAAAATGTTGTAAAAAACGTTGAAATTGGACATTTAAGAAATCTGTAATGAAAAGTATAAACCAGAAAGTAAAATAGTACCATGACAAGGAAAAACATGAACCACTATGGATTGGTAGGTTTAAAATATGCAGGTTATGACATTTTAGTTACATTCAAAATTTAAACTACTATTATTGTCTCATATAAATATACTTGTAATTGAAACATTTTAAATAAATTAAATTTCACTGTTGTATAGATTTAATTTCTTAATTTAAAACAAAGTATTAAAAAAAAGGTTACAATACTAGGGCAAGAAATTCATAGTGTCTGGGGTTGCAGTTACCACCATATTTTTGAAAATGGCCGTGGTTGCTTCAGAGAACTTTTTATATCCATGGCTGCCCTTTCGTTTCTCTTTGGCCATTGTGCTTTCATGATGTGAATTTACATTGCCTACTGCAAAAAAGGGAAAAACCATTTGGGATCACAAACACTGGACTTACAACCTACAGAAAGTACACTGTTATGCATAATATATGATATAAAATGTGCGTTGGTGGGAGTGAAGTTTTTGCTTTGATCCAGCAGTAAAACATTCATGCAGATAGGTAAGTCATACCATACTGCAAGTTCTTAGTAGTAGCAAGCAATTCAACTTGGCACTCAAACAATAAACTCTCAGAGCTTACACAAAGATTCACAGCAAAAGCAATGTGTGACAATCAGAGTCAGCTCATACATACACTTTTCAGAGTGAAGTGAATGATTACAAATACTCCTTGCATTAAACATCCCAAAAAGGAACAAGTTAAGAGGGAGAATACCATAAAATGTTTCTGCAATGGCAAAGTGCCAGAACATTTTTTTTCATCATTAAATATGTACATTCTGAATTTTAGACATGGGATATAGTAGCTAATAGAATGGTTCCAAAGAGTATTTAGAGTACAAACTTTTAGCTCATAGCTCTGCCATCTCTTGACTTGTTTGAGATATTATTACAGTTTTGGACTCGGGAGATCAAATAGTTTCAAGTGATGTATTTGGCCATTAATGAACTCTTATCCTGCCTGAAAGAATTTCAAGTTGAGGATAGGCTGGTAGAGTTCCTGATGAGTACTGTCATGTGACAGAGTCGTGGGCTGATCTGTGGGCAAACTGAGTGGTTGAATCAGTTTAGCATTGGAGCTTCGACAAATGCTACCCGCTGTCACATGCAAAATGTATTTTTAAGTATGGATGTCATAGCAAATAGAACTCATAGGCACTAATTCAAGGCTTTACAGTTCAAACAAAAGAGTTTGGAACTCGAGACGTCCAATAAATCACTTTCAAATGTTTAACACTACACAGACATATGTACAGTGTAATTTGCTAAGGTTTATTATAGTTAGTTACTTCTGTTACCATGGTGACTGATGTTAAGGAATGATGGCATTAATAATACTTACAAAGAACTTGGGTATGAAGACATCTTCCTGTTCAGCCATTGAGATTCTGACTGAGATACTGAGCTGTCTGAATTACTTAGCTGATTAACTAACTAACCCACTGGGCTTATTTTCCAAGCCCTTTTATATTAGTAGAAGGCTGATTATTGGTCTACTCAGAGAAACAGCTGGTTTTGTGAAAAACACTCTTATAAACACACCATTAAACTGTCAAACTTTGTTTACGAACTTTTACGTTCTCCAGTTAATTACTGATCCTCTTTTTAACACGGGCTTGGTTGATTTAACTGACCACATGACCTCTTCCCTATACATGTAAAGTATTTCCTCCACCATTGGAGAACAATGATCCGATTATAGCATCGTCTCATTAATCAAGGTCTTCAGGTTCAACATCTAAGTTTGTATATCTCCTTACAAGCTCACTGCTGTCTGCTTAATTAGTTCAACATTCATGAGATATTTCCTTGATTTTAGTTTATAGCTTTGGTAACCTCCTTTTCACTCCAAGATCATCAAACATTTAACTGAAGTCTCTCAGTGTGTTTCCCTGAAGTAATTTTCTAAGTGATGCCTCTGTACTTATTTGATCTTTGGTAGCATCAGTTATTCATCAACAGGTTAATTGTACTGAAACATGTTTCTCAGCATTTAATTAAGATGTTGTTCTGTCAATAAGCATTATTGCTTTAAAAAATATGTTCTCTTACACTGCACTTTCAGATTACTCGCAGGTCAACACGTTTCTTGATGTGTTTTTTCAAATGTTGTTATTTTCTAAACATCATTACTTTGAAAAATATGTCTGCTTGTATGGCATCTTTCTCTGTTTATTGCTACAATTAATCATGCAAGGCATTCACATACTTAGGGATGCCTCGGTACAAAAACTGAATCTGGTATATGTGTGCTTCATACTTTTTATTGTTGGTGCACAAAAATTTAACTAAAAAGAGGAAGAAAAAGATCTCTAAGATTAATTTACTCTAAATCTGCCTAAAAGAATTTCATGTGCTTTGGCTGTTTTGAGACTTCTCTTTTGTTTAGAAAATGAAGGGAGAAAAGTTGTGTCTGTAATTCAGCTCAATAAATTTTATGTGTAACTCCATCAAAGGCTTAAGCCTTTTACATTAGCTAGCTATCTAGGGTTAACATTACTGAATTAGAAATAGTGAATTGTGCAATGTGTGATGATAAGTGATTTATAGGTTGTGACCATGTACTGTAATGTAGTGTAGGCCTAGTGTACCATTTATCAGTAGTAGTCTACATTAGAACTTGTGTGAAAAAATACTAGTAGTAGCAATGTTTTGGAAATAGAATGTTGACCTTTTGACTGTGCAGACTGTCTTTCTATCTATTTGTCTGTTTGTCAAGATTTTCAAAAGGCTTCTGTTTGGAGACCATATACTGGTTTTTGTTAGTATTGGTCAAGTAGTCAGACATGTTGGTGCTGAATTTTGTTGGTAGAAATTAGGCTTTCAAACTTCTTCTCTTTTCAGGAATTTTGTCTATTCATTTTCAAAAGTTAGACAAAGTAATAAATGCATAAGGGTACAAAAAAGTTATATACAGTTCATAGGTCAAAGTTCATTTTTGGTCAGGAGGAGGCAAAAGCTAGAAATCTTGTAAAGCACTTGTTCTCTTTTTATGTAAGTCTGATCTTTATCAAAGTTGGATAAATTAGTAAGTGGATAGAGATGACTGAAATTTGTTCATGATTTGTAAGGTTACCAGAGGTCAAATCCTAGAAAACTTTAAAATGCTTCTACTCCCAAATTTCAGTCATCTCTATCCACTTACTAATTTATCCAACTTTGATAAAGATCAGACTTACATTAAAAGAGAGCAAATGCTTTATAAGATTTCTACTCCCAGCGATTTTGTTTGATTTTTCTCAAAGCTAAACATATTAAAAAATAGAGAGATGCTTAAAAGCTGTATATGATTTTCAGGTCAAATATCATTTGGGGTCAGGAGGGGCCAAAAACTAGGAATCTTGATAATTCTTTCTGACTGACCAAACTACCTTTTACACTCGTTTAAAATCCTTGTAGATTTAATACTTCTAACTTTCAATATAGTGTTTATATTTTCACACATTTTTGGCACTTTTTCACTTAATATTGTGAGTTTTTAATATACAAAAAATCATGTTTGTAGTGAAGTATTTCTAGTAAAATAAAGATCTGTCCATGAATATATTGAGTATTTGTTTTGAGTAGTCCACATGCAAAGTAATTTTCATATTTGTAGTGAAGTATTTCTAATAAAATAAAGATCCATCCATGAATATATTGAGTAGTCCACATGCAAAGTAATTTTTACGTTTAAATTAAAAATACTTTTCCTTATCTCAAAAATCACAAACTTCCTTTATGTTATTCCTAAGGCCTCCTAAATATATTTCAGACGTCTATTTTTTTTTCAGTGAAACTTGATAGTTTGTATGTTATTTTCTCTAACCCAACTCAAAAGAGGAATTGCAAATCTGACCAACCTTGTAACCACAAAAAAAAAATGAAATAAATCTAAATTTCCCCTTCTTTCTATAATGACATTTAATAAAATATTGAATATAAGACACTAAATATTTGTGTCATGTACAGTAAAAACTTACCAGACTGGATAGGGTTAAGATGACAGGGCACTTTAGATCTGTATGATACTTTTTTTTTCTTTAATCTTAAATGTAATGTACTGTTACTTTTTGATTATCTGGTTAAACTTAGTACTTACCAATCTGATAAACATTATCTGGAAGGAAAGGTCAGCTTCTCACATACCCTATATTTACTACACTAATTGGGAAACTCATTTCCATTCTGTTTACATTAGTGCCTTAGTGCTCTCTGGTGAATTATATTTTTGACTTGTAACCCTTGGAAATGAGAGAAAATCCTAGGCCAAATGGCCCTGCCCTAAAAATGATGAATTCCCTGGCCTCCAATAATTACTTGTAATAAGACACAACAACAATATAGGTTGTTCAATTTACATTTTATTACTTCTATCTTACATCATCAATTGTGCTTAACCACTTAAAAATTCAAACCTCACTTATTGACAAGCTAGAATATAAAATCAGAACTTTCAAACTTATTGTTTTGCTCTGACATTGATGTATTTAACAAACCTACCAGAAAAGTGTCTCCCATCTCTATACTTTTGATGTTACTTATTCACTCACACCTACCAGTCTTAAGTACATGTTCATAAACAAGAGAAAGAATATATTCCAATATTATACCTCTACACACACCTTTTTTTGGTCTTGAGTTCATGCATTTTGCTAAAGAAATTTACAAGCCACTGACCTTTTGTAAACTCTCATTTAATCATGCATGAAAACGTGTGAACTTGTGCCACTGAAGGAAGATGTCATAATGCAACAGAACCATCCAGCAATAGAAGTGTGACATATCTATATGCTCATGAATCCTCATTATTTTCCTCAGCACTTTAGTAAATTGAAATGTTTTGATTTTCCAGGAGATTTATAAAACTGAATATAAATTTATAATTGGACTCAGTCAGTTTGTCTGATTACATGACTTCTTTGTACTCATTTAAAATCTTTACAGTTTTGGTGCTTCTAACTTTCAATATAGTGTGTATATATTTACAAAACTTGGCAATCTTTTAGTCAACATTGTCTTTCACATATAAAAAAAATCATACGTTTTAGCGAAATAATTTTTAATAACCTAAAATATATTTTTCATGAATATATTGAATATTTGTTTTGACTATTTCATGTGCAAAGTAATTTTCATGTTAAAATTAAGAGCACTCTTTCTCATCTCAAATTTCTTTTGCATAGTCTCTGAAACCTCCTATATTTGTATCAAACGTTTTATTTTCAGTACATCTTTGTATTTTATTATTATTTTATCTATTCTATCTCAAAATGGAATTGATAAATTTGACCAATCTTATAGCTATCCAATAAAAAGTAAAAGTAAATCTAAATTACCTTTTACTCTTTTTAGAATGGCTTCAGATTGTAACATGAAACTACATTAATTTACACTTAGTAGCCTTAAGATTGTAACAGTATACATATACCTATAATTAAAGTTCATTATTGTATTGCTCTTTGAACTGTGGCTAACTACTATCCATGCTATTATAAGTTGTAAGTCACTCGAGATATATACAACTCGTGTTAAACCATTGAATTACATTGCCTTCGTGCTGCTCTAATGCGTGGCTCATGAAACATTTTTATTATATTGTTATTGTTATTTATTTTACTTAACTAACCTGAAAACATCCCTATTTCTTTTAAATTTTAGTTACTTTTATAATAATAAAGAATAAACAAGAAATAAAATACTTACCCAATTTTCCTTTTTTCTTACTTTAAATTATCAAAGAAGCTGAAGCTGACTTTTTTACAGTAATGGTAGTAATACTTTAAATAATCTTTATTTAATTAAATAACACACCAAAACATGCAGATTAATAATATGCAAAAAAGCAGATAATTTCCTCCAACAGCTTTTCTGGCTTTCTAACTATGCCACAAGAATCATTACAAGTTCATCCAAACTAACAGCTGTAATTTCTGTGTGAACCAAAGCTGGATTATAAGTGAAATTGATGCTTTTTTTTTTTCTATATTTATAACACACAGTTTAATACAATGTCATTTCATAGATTAAAACCTTGACTTTTTCTATTAGTTATAGGTAAGATATAAATGTAAGAAAGAACTACTATCAAATCCTGAAAAAGAGGATGTGGTGGGTGGATGTGGTAAAAGAAGTCTGATTTTCTATTTTATAGCTGTGTAACCTAACAAAATTGAAGGCTGTACAAATTATAGATTGTCTGAGCAGTGACAATTTTATAGTGAGTAATTTACGTTTAATTTCATACTTTTTGAATGGGTGGTGGTGGATAAAATAAAGATTAGAAGATGCCTGCAGAAAATGGCATTTGTGACACCAGGTTAAATTTAAGGATATATATATATTTTTTTAATATAGCCTTGTAGAATTAAGAACTTGAAAGTTCTCTAGTTCTTGTATTGTTAGTCTGTCACACTGAATGTTCCCACCCTTTTAGCCATGGGAACATTATTATATATTCATTAGTAAAAGAGTAACCCAAGAGTTGGTGGTGTTGACTAACTGCCTTCCCTCTAGTCTATCACTGCTTAATTAGGAATGACTATTGCAGATAGCCCTTATGTAGTTCATGTGAAATTCTAAACAAATCAAACCAAACCAAGTTGTTGTTGTAACTTTTTGGGAAGATACGTTCCTATCTCAAGTTCATTTACCTTCCACCTTTCTCCAGTTCTTTCCTTTATCCCTTCTTTATATCTTCCAAAGTAATGTGTTGGTGTCTTGGATTCCACAGTGTCACAGGCTTCAGCTGCCATTGATCAGTTATATGTACTAGAAAACATGATTCTTATGTATATATATATTTAATTTATTGCTATATGTTTGAACATAAATATCTAAATTTTAAGCTTTTATGATTAATATACTAATGATATACATAAATGCGTAATATATGGTAATCAAAATTTCATTGTATTTTACAATATACTGGTATGCTGAGTTACAGATTTCTACTTTGTAGACCAGATTTATTACTAATTATAAATATGGTTACTAAAAATGTATTATTTGTCTACTTACCTGTATAGGTATGTATCTCATGACCTGTTTATAAAATAGTTATGAATGTATATCAAAGTTTATAATTCAAATTTTACTATTATGTAAGTTTTAGTTTTAAAAGGAAGTATTTAATATCTCAGTCTTCATATATTTGTATCATGTGATGCATTTGAGTGCCAAATTATCCAAATTTGGATATTTTTTTTTAACTCTTGATTTTCTAAGCTTAACGAAAATTGCTTACATTAAAGGTATTGCTAAGCCATAATGTAAATTTCTTTCCAAATTTATTGCTTTAGTGAGGCATAACCAACAACTTCGCATATTTGTGTGATTCTCAGACCTGATGTTACTGTTTGTCACAAACACTATAATGGCTTACTTCATGAATATTGTTTTATTTTATTGTTTCATACAACAAAATAAGAACAAAACAGAAAAATTGGTAAATAAAAGAATATAGGTTTGAAATTTTAATATCAGTAATTTTACAGTCAATACTGAAAAAGAAAGAACTTTGTTACTCAATTTGTTTTTTGGTTTTCAATTATTTTTTTCATTATACTTTGATAATATATCTGAAGATCCCAAAATCAAGTTAGCTGTTTGTGCAGAGAAATATGCTGATAAGATACATTGATTAAATGAAAAACTTGTGATATTCATTCAGGTGGTTCCAGAGGTTATGCAAATATTAAAACTTTAATAAGTATTTTTATTCCTACCATGAAATTTACCTTTCATGCAAACTGACTCAGTAAAAGTTTTCTACATTTATGTACTAATCCTACTAAATAACATATTTGTTTAGTTGTTTGTTTTTTCTTTCTATTCTGTATATCAATCAGCTTATTAATTTATCTTATTAGCTACCACAGCAACAATAACCACCCAGCCAGCAGAGGAAATATCTCTTACTCACATCAATGAAGAGGTGAGAAGATTCATGGTATTAAATTTATGTTGGCACAGCACCAAATATAACAAATCATTAAACCTTTAGGTTAGAAAGTGAGATAAAACATTTCAGTCAAAATACACCTAATCTTAACATTTTATTCGTAACTCTCCCTATACTGATTTATGCTGGAAGAATATATAAATCTTTCTTATGTTTAACATCAGCTGTATATGTAGGTTTTTAAAAACTTAACATAAAAAAAGCAGAAAGTTTGTAAGATTTCATTGAAAATAAATTTAGAATCCATTATTTAGAATATCACTGTTGGTTCATACTTTTACTCTATTTGACACTTGAAACACCTTGACCAATTTAAAAATCCATTCTGTACCAGTAGAAATACTCAAGTTATATGAAATGAAGAACAAGACTTCTAAGTATTATCTAATTCAGTTTAAGAGAGATTTATTCCATTCAATTTCATTTTTCTATCATTTTTTACATTGTCTGATTTTTAAAATTTTGTTGCAAAACAGAATTTTAAAAACATCAAAATGCTTCTTTTTTGTCCTAAAAGATTTATTTTTATTACTCATAAAAAATATTCCATTTTGTATATCTAGTCAGTTTCAACATGATTGATGTTTATAACAAATGTTTTAAATACTTTACTCTGGTTAAAACCATAAGTTGTGACTAGTGTAATTGGCAATAAATTTTAAAAAACATTTGAAAAAATGACAAATTTATTGATGGCATTCTTGAAATGGTATCACTCTTTATTATTAAATACTTTTGTTAAGCAACATAACTCTATTTTTGCTAACTGTATTCTTGTTCAATATCTATCTGTATCTAATAAATGTAGCTTCCTTTTAATAAATGATAAGTTTATATATTTAAGTGTATTTGAATTATCAGAATATTTTGCCATCACTTATTTGGTAAACCTAGTAAGTTTTCCTGATGGAATGTCATGGAAGAAAATGTTTATCACTTTCAAATGAAGATGATAATTTGATATGAATATATTTTCAGTAGTTAACAGTGTCCAAAAGACTATACAAAAATATTCAAAGATATGGTTTATTCCTACATCTTATAAACTTCCAATGAGATTCCTCAACATCATTATTGTGTTTGTGCATTCCCTTAAAACAAGAAATTATGTCTGACAATACTTTATTTACCCTACATTGATGTAAATGTTACACACAATTTTGCATGTAGCTATTTTTAAAGCTAAGTTATGATGTAATGAAAAGGTGGGAATGAACACATACTATAAAACCAATGAAAGAGAAGAAAATCACGTGAAAAATAAAACATGGATACTTGTATTATCTATGTATTATAGTTTATTAGCAAAAATACAAACCTTTACTTTGGGATGAGAGGAAGAATTGTAAAATAAAAATTGTGTTCTTTGCAGTAAGCTCTTGCAGCTGCAGAAATTGTTTAAAAATGTTTTTAATTTTACATTAAAAATTATATTGTTCATTATTGGTGATACGTTAACAAAAATTTACATTTTTGTCTTGTGGTTTGCAAATGAATTAATAATATTTGAGGTTAGTGTTGAAGGGTATACTAAAGATGGCTGGTATGGGTATTAAAACTTTAATTAGAATAAAATACAGAAAATCATTTTGATCTCTGAAATCCTCTTCCAATGACAGAGACCTGCCCAATTGATCCAGTGTAGGAAAAAAGAAAAAAAGACATGGTCAAAAACATAAGAGCTCTCCACCAAATTTGCCAACACATAAATAAAAATAGCTACTTTGATACAATGAAACTGCCAAGGTTTACGTTTTAATCTGGATGACATCAAAGCACTAGTTGCTTCCCTCCACCCTATATGTCTTTCCTTACAGAAAACATTTCTGAAACCTGCTGATACAGTCAAATTTTGGCAGTTTCCTTTGTACAGAAATAATAAGTTGTGTGATGGACGAGTGCATGGAAAAGTGGCAGTGTTGGTTGATCAGCATGTGTCCACTTTGTCTTTGCTACTCTACACATCCTTGGATACTGTAGAATCCATGTTTCCTTGTGTTGTACCATCATTTTTGTTCTCTCGACCTGTCACCTGTAGAGGCCTTTGTACAATCAGCCCTTGATGCTTTCATTCAACAGTTACCATCTCTCTTTTTAATCCTGTGGGACTTTAATGGACATCATCCTCTCTGGGAAAGTGCTGATGTTGATGGGAGGGGCTACTCTGTTGAGTGTATTTTCTCTGATCACAACCTTTCTCTTTTCAATAGCAGTTCTTATACTTATTTTCATGCACCTAGTCAGTTATTCACTGCTATTGATCTCTCAGTTTGCACCCCTTCACTGTTCTCCCACTTTTCATGGAGAGTTGACAACAATCCATGTGGCAGTGATCATTTTCTAATAATTTTGAGAGAGACTGGTCATGGCTGATGCTACCCGACCTGCGTGGCCCTGTGGAAGCTGAATCAAGCCAACTGGCCCTCTTTCACTGCTCTCACAGAACTTGATCCTGCCATGATACTACATGGAGGTATGGCATTTTACGAGACCTCCACTTATCTGTGTTACCTGGTCATTTATCCATTTTTATTAACAATTTTTTAATGGACAGGCGATTCCAAGTTTGTAATGGTTCAACACTTTCCTGTTCTTTTCTACAGGAACTTGAAGTCCCTCAGGGCTGTGTTTTGAGTGTTACACTTTTCAGTATAAAGATTAATACCGTCACTGAACAACTCCCTCTTACTGTTGCAAACGGACTCTATGTCAATGCCTTTCACACCTCATGTCAGTTTTCAAACGAGGTATATTGAGAGGCAGCTACAGACTGCTCTCAATCATTTACTGAAGTGGACCACAGCAAACGGTTTGAACTTTTCTCTCTCTAAAATTGTTTGCATGCACTTTTGCTGCCAATTGGGTATTCACTTTGGTCCTGAACTCCATGCCAGTGAAGTTGTGCTTCCTGTGGTCCCTGAGACAAATTTCTTTAGACTTATCTTTGACCATAAGTTGACCTTGAAACCACACATCAAACGGCCACAAGTCAAATGTACAAGAACACTGAACATCCTCCGTATCCTCTCTTCCACCACTTGAGTAGCAGATCGATGTTCTATGCTAAAGATATATCGTGCTCTTACTTGATGAAAACTAGACTATGGGTCACTGGTCTATGGCTCTGCCAGAACCTTGGCCTTGAAGATGCTGGACCTCATTCATCATCAAGGACTTTGGCTGTGCAATGGGGCTTTCTGCACTTCCCCAGTCCCAGGCTTATACACAAAGTCTCATGAACCTTCTCTACACCTCTGCCATTTGCAACTGCCTTTACTCGTGCTTTGAAACTTTGATCCTTACCACAATATCCCACCAGGGGTTATGTTTTCCTTCCTTGATGGGCCATACTTTTTCAGAACAGATGATCTGCCATTGCTCCTTTTGGTCTTTATATCCAGGTGCAGTTAGATGAATTGGGTCTATCCTTGGATAACATTGCTGTATCCAGTGGTCAGCCCATCCCACCATGGCTTATTACAAATCCACAAACGTGACCTTTCTTTAAGTCATCTGAGAAAAGCAGATACTCCCAATTGGAAGTACCATCTTTTATTTGCTGAGCATCATTCAAACCATCCTTCCATTCCCATTTATACAGATGGTTCAAAATCAGGTGACTTTGTGGGCTCTGCCATGGTTTGGTGGTTGCACACAGAATCCCCTCTACAGTTTCTGTGTTTACTACTGAACTGTATGCCATTTCTCTTTCTCTGGATCACATAGAAGCTTAGCAGTACTTAAATTGTACTATTTAAACTGACTCAGTTCTCTACTGGCCCTGGAATCATATCATGTTGGTTCTCACCCTGTTCTTGCCAATATTCAAAACCAACTGGCTTATTTCTCTTTAACATTTACTTTTATCCAGTTTTTCTGGATACCAGACCATGTTGGTATTCGCGGTAACAAGCTCGCCGACACTGCAGCTAAATCTATCTGCTCTGGCGCTATCACTGCTGTGCGTATTCCATACATGGACTATAGTCTTGTATTCAAAACTTGGCTGCATGCCAGTTGGCAGTCGACTTGCAGTGAGCAATGTGAAAACATGTTTTTCCAAATAGAACTTTCTATTTGACTTTGTCTTGCTTTTGTAAGAATTGGAAAGAGGAAGTTGTTCTAACTAGACTACTGCATTGATCACTATTTTTAACTCATCATTTTCTTTTATCTGGGACTGATGCACCAGTGTGTTGTCTGTGTGACATTTCACTGTCTTGCCATCATTATGACTCTCAACAATGGCATCATTTTAGACATGTTTTTGTCCCAAGGTTTATTCATAACATTGGATAGTGCCATTGGCAATGGTGACACTGTTCACTTTACAAATGTGTTTTTGTTTTAGTTTTTTAAAGGCCATTGAGATTTTTAATGCTATACAAGTTTTCAGTTCATAAATTAGGCCTTTCTTTTAATAGGATTCCTTTTTAAGAACTAGTTCAGTATGAAATTAGAAAATGGCCATGATGTCAAATAACTCAAAATTAGGACTGGTAAGGCCAACTTCAGGTGACTAACGTGATGTTTGAATTTGCTCGTTTGTCATCCTGGCAAGTTATGATAATTAAAATTATGCTACAGAAAGTCATTTAAAACCTGTATTACTGTAGTTTCTCTCTTACTGCTGTAAACTAGATAAAAAATTGGATTTAATGTTATCTAAGTGTTTAATTCAAAAAACTTTGTGTTGGTTTACCTTTACCTTGAATCCTTTTTATTAATTTTAATAAATTTACTTTAATTTTAACTTGTTACTGGATATTTGGTGCAAGATAGCCTAGTTGCTTTGCACCATAAAATGCCAAATCAACCAACCAATCCTCAATCTTTTTTGTTTTTGCACTTTGGAGTCTCACCAGTATCAGCATTTGTGGTGCACAAGGGTTAAGTACTGTAGTTTGGAGTCCTTTATTGTTCCATAGGCTTAGCATTGGTTTTGCTTTATTGTATGAGTTTTCTCATCCCCTTCCTTCCATCATATTATGCACACACTATTCCATGGATGATTAGTTACTGCTGGCAACACCTCATCAATTGTTAGACCATCACATTTACTTCTGCTTTCAGATACAACCTAGGCAGGTTTTTATTTTGGGTCTACAAATTTATTGTTGCTCCAATTCAACATGGCATCAGTCTGGACGTTTTTTATTTTTTCATCTCGTCTCTTGGTCAGGCTCAGATGTTTCCCTTCCTGCTCAAATCTTCAGAATTGGAAGCCACACTCTTATGCATTTCTCCTTCTCCCATTGCACTGGTGGGACAAGAACACAAGCAGTTTCTTTTATTGAAATTATACACATCTGATTTCCCAGTTTCCTTAGTTGGGGTTCATGCCTCGATCTCAAGGGGCTAAGTCAGAATGCTCCTAGAAATTGGGTTCCTCTACTGCCACCTCATACAGAGCTCCATTCTCTTTGCAAATGTCTTTCTTCAGTGATAGGGTATGCTTATGAACAGTATGAAGAATTCCAGAGTAGTATGCATGGGCATTGAGTATTTTTTACACAGTGATTTCTTCCTTACTCTTCAACAGGCAATTTCTCATAGTCTGGACTCCTTAAGGGGTAAATCATGAGGCTTCACTCTAATTATTCCACAGCATTGTCTTGTGTTTTTTATCAAGGGGGTATGTCTTCTAGAGCTCCTTATTCTCAAATTTGAGACCTCCATTCTCAAAATTAGTCTTATCTTATTGCCCTTCTAGCTTGCCATGTTCCTTGGGTGGTGCATATGATAGAAGACAGATTCTCCCAACAGAATAGATGTTGCACTGCAAGATCACCTTTCATTTAACAACTCTAATTGGTGGCTTGGCCTCTCATTGGATCACACAACTACTGGCAGTTTGGTGTTCAGTACCTCATTTTTTTTTTCCTTGGCAATAAATGTTTTTCATCTGAACACAATAAGATTTTCACTCTCAACCTTCTTTCTACTTACATTATGCAGGGTGCAAAATATGATGTTCTAACCCACTGTCAGATCATGTTGATCACAACAGATTAGCAGATACACCTGGGTTTCTGCTTCTGCAGCCCCTTCTGGTATGTTTAACTCTTCCACTTCTTTTTAAGCTGTTTCTGTGGAAGAACCACAATCAGATATTGTGTACCCATCTATCCAGAAGCTGAAACTTCTGGCAAAAAAGTATCCTACTTTTCACATGGTTTAATTATTAAAGTTCATATACACCAGTTTTAATTCCTTCTTAGCCGAAAAGTCACTTTTCTCGAAGGTAATGACATTTATATTGACAATATTGTACTGTGAGGAAGTTGAATCCTTTCCAGCCAGTTGTGTCCACCATAACTTGGTTTTTGATTTGGCTCTTTCACAGAGGTCTTTCCATTTTCACAATCACCATTGTTTACAGTGACCTTATTGACTATTTTGATTATCACAACTACATAACACAATGTTTGAGGACAACAAGGAATGTTTTGGTCCATCCTCTGAGCCACATTAAAACTATTAAATAAATAAATTTTAAAAAATGTAAAGCCAACCCTTATCATTCATTTAAGTAATAAACATTCTTTTAAATTCACTCAAATTTACTACCTGCATAACAGCAGAAGGCAATCCATTCTATAGGCCAACCACCCTATTTAAAAATAAAATTGTCTTAGCTAAAGATGACTTCTGCCTTGCCTAAATCTATATTTGTGTACCCTAGTTCTTTACTTTTTGCTATCAAGTATGAAAAATATTGATACATCAGTACTATTGATTCCTGCTACTATTTTAAACACTTCAGTCAGATCCCTCTCTAACTCTTCTTTTTTCAAGACAAAACAATTTTAATGATTTTAATCTCTCTCCATGTAACAAGCCCTTCATTCCAGGTACCATTTCAGTAACCCTCTTCTGAACCCTTTCCTGTTGTAAGGAGCCCAAGACTGAATGCTCTATTCCAAACATGATGTAACCTGTGATCTATACTCTGAATTATAGCCTCTTTAGGCTTGTATTTAATATTTACGTAGATATAACCTAAAATCCTATTTGCCCTACTACTAGCAACAGCACACTGCTTGGATGGCTCAAGAGACTGTTCAACCATTGCACCAAGATCCTTTTTTTTTTTTGTGACACTTTTAAGGTTGTCCTCATCCAAATTGTACTTATAATTCAAATTATGATAACCTACATCCAATACCTTGCATTTATCATAATTAAAACTATTAAAACACCTCTGTCATTTATTTGTCCAACTCACTGAATGATCTAAATCACTTTGTAAAGCAGCAGCATTCTCTTTATAGCCAGCAACATGCAAGACCTTGATATCATAACAAATTTAAGTAATATATTGATCATTCCTTCATCTGTGTCATTAGTGTAAATCAAATAGAACAATAGTCCTGATACTGAACCCTGAGGTACATCTCTTACAACATTAATTTAATTTGCCTGAACTCCGTTAATAACAACCCTCAGCTTTCTTCCATCAAACACTCTTCTATCCAGTTAGTTAATTTATCACCCACACCTATAGAAATGAGTTTCTTTAGAAGCCTTTTATGTAGCACTTTGTCAAATGCTTTCTGAAAATCTAGATACACCAAATCTACATCCTTACCTTCTTGTACAGTAACATTTTCAAAGGATTTGTAAGGTAAGATTTTCACTTAGTGAAACCATGGTGACTATTTGATAAAATTCTAAATTTTGCAAAGTATCTTTTATGAGACTTCACAAAACTTTTCCCACAACTGATGTAAGACTAGCAGGCCTATAATTACTGGGACAACTTGTGAATCCTCAGTATTTCTCAGATTCCTCGCATTGGTCTTAAATAACAATTCCAGTTACTTTACAGTTAGATATAAGTTATGTTTTCTTTCTGTGTACCTGTTTGTGGCCTTATTCTTATGCCATGTATCCCCTTTATCTGCAGGTTTATTTTTTCATGTCTACTGACCTACAAACACCACTAGTTGAACTGCTTTGTGTTGTTTGTCCACAGATCACTTGCTCATTCTTTCATCTCTTCAAATCAGTTCTTCTTACCTAATGCTCTATCAGAGAGGAAAGGGGTTCATTTTTTTTCTCCAGTTCATCTGCTAATTCATTCTCGCTATGTCCAGTTAGATTTTGATCTTGCTCATGTTCAGTGAATGTTTAGTTCTCTGCACTTTTACCTTTAATTTGGGGTCATTTTGAAGGTGAGATATCTTCCAGTAGTCACATGTAATCAGACTTCTATTTTCTATGCCCTCTGCAACCTGGTCAAATTGCCCACTGGAAGTCACTGTGCAGAGTTGTATGTGAACATCTCCCAATACTTTTAATCTCACTTTATTTGTGTGATCTGACAGTTTTTTCATCTGAAAGTTTTTGCCTATCCTCCATAGTTATCTTAACTCTTTCTGCTAGATTATCCAGAGGGTTGAATATTTTTATTTTCACACACTCACCATAATTCTGGGGGCATGTTGAAGTGAAGATGTATGTTTATAATTCCAGACCATATTAATTTTGTTCCTTTTGTTGAGTAAGGCATAGGTGATCCTATCATTCTAAGCCTGAAGTGTTGCCTGGCAGGCTTTCTCAGGTGTCAAAGATTTGTCTGCTTAGGTGTTGCTTATTTTATCGTTATGATTCCAGTGGCTCAGAACACATCACCCTATGGCTACAGGTTGATCTCCAATCAAAAGAATATCTGTACAAAACAACATGGTCCAATTGCACCAACCACCAATGTCGGAACTTTAGCTATCTGGTTGCAGCTGGCTTATAGTGATGATCACTTATGTAAAATTTTACCCAGAATACAAGAATTAATTCAGGATTAAAAGCGTACATGTTCTTGATGTACTACTCTTATCTTAGTACCCTCCCATGATCTATACAGATGCTTTCTATATGGATAATGCCCTCATTGGCCCTTCCACCTCCTCAATGTGAGATTATAGCTATAAGTAACAGAAGAGGTAAGTATGGTTTAAAAGTTAATAAGTTAATATTTTCTTAAATTGAAAGTGTATTTCCAATAGTACTTCTGACACTCTCCTGCTCTTTTTTCCCACTAAGAGCCAGTGTCAGAGGCTGGGATGATATCAGTCTCAAAAAAGTGACAAAAGTTACCTGAATGAGTTGTTTATATATAGTACCATGACAAACACATTGAGATAGATGGAGAGTATCATGAGATAAATTTCAATAAGTGCAATTGAATGAAGTATAAAAGAATGGAGTAAGCAAGAAAATATCAGACTAATGCTCAGATGGACAAAGAAGAAACCTTAGTGGTCGAATAATAGCTACAAGTGTCAGCAGGGGTAAGTGTTGTTGGAAATGCATTTTTAATTTAGAAAAATGTTAATTTTCTACACAATTTCTACAGTGAAACAATTTTTAAAGTTTGAAATAATCTTATCAAAATTAACAAGCATAAAAAAACATTATGATCATATGCTGTTTGAAGCATTGCCTGTCAATATTTCTATGTAATTTTTACATTTCAGACACAAATTTTAACTTTTTACATAAGCAAAATTTATTTGCTTAATATTTTTTATGTTCTTGATATAGTTGGTAACACACACATTATGAAGATTTTCAAAAGTATCTTTGATACCAGTTAACAACTTTGCACTCTTCTTCCTACTAGTATAAAGTCATACATGTCTTTATGTTTTTAAAGAGGAAAGGGGCCCTTCTAAACAGAGGAAAGTATGAACTCGAGGCTGATTAGCTAAAGAAATTGTCTTAATTAGGTATTTTATTTTCTTAATGAGCACATCAGTGCATCTGTTTTGTTTTAGGACCTTCCACCAAGTTATGAGGAGGCTATCAAGTATTCCTCTCCAGTAACTTTATTGCCTCATCCAGAAAAAGAAGAGCAACAGGTGTAATGTGAGCTCATTAATCCAGGAAATGGTTTACAAGATAAATAGTTGTTTTATTTAATTTATATTTTTCTTATATGATAATTATCTTTCAGCTCAAAATGAAAAATTTCTTTATTTTTATTACATTGACAGATCATCAAATATTACTCACAAATAAAATATAAAACCAAATATTTTGTTCTATTAAGTTGTGAAGTTAATGAATTCTAATGTTGGTTTTATGTTGTTTACTTATCCAAACATCGAATGCTATTGTTTCATCAAGAAATTCATTAGTAAACTTTTAAAAAGAAAATAATTTAAACATGTTGTCAGGCAGCTAATACATTTAGTTGGCAACATGTATCACAGGCTCTTAAATATTTTAATCAATTGTTTTACTACCTTGTTAGTAAACAGGTGTTGTTTGTTTATTCCCTTTGGATTTTAAATACAGTATTTTTCCACTCAATATTTTATCTAATAATGAATTAGTATATCAGTATTTATTATTAAATACTAGTAAATACAGCCCAAATTTTTTTCATGGTCATTCCTGTAGCCATCAAGAGGTTAAAATTTGAAATGGAGTGGAAATCATGCTTACAATTTAGAATCCCATCCAGTCTTGATTTCAGAAAAGTTTAACTTCATAAGATGGTGTTCCATCCCTAAAATAAAACTCATTAGTTGATGCATTACATGGCTTATATTTAGTTCCAGGTGAAAAGTAACAAACCATGAAATTTATATATTTTTGTTCATACTTCTTGACCATATAAAGTAAATAAAAATTTTTAATCAGTATAGAAGATTTGGAGAAAGATCACATGCATGATGGAATTTGTTCTTTATTTTGATAAAACATGACTCACAACCTCTGAATGGTTGGGTTATACCTAAAAGCTTATTCATGAAAAATAGTAATATTCAACTGTACAAATTATAGCATAATATCAAAGAAAAGATATTTCTAAAATATGCTTTCCATCCACATATAGCTGTTTCTCAGCATTGGCTTTTCAAATCTAAATATTGGTCTTGCATACTCTAGTGTTTTATATCCCACTTAAAAGCCCTTGGCAATATCTAACTTGTAAATTTCTCCCCCTCATCAATGCACTTTCTATCCCAGTACTGTATATAAGCACATCATTTGGATAATGTAATATTTCTTTCTTAACAAAGTGTTAGTCTTTATTTTCTCTGAAGTGTTACACATCGTTCCATTATGGATTGCAATTTTTGTGTTGCCTTGTGGATTTCAGTAAAAGTATAATTAAAAAAAAAGTTAGATTTGATATTTGTGGGTATGCATTTCGGGGGCATGCAGTGATTTGTCCTGATGGGGAAGCAGCAAAAGCATAAAAGGTAGATTATGATAAAATGTATAGGACAGTCAATAAAGATAAAATTAATTTTTGGTAGTCATTAATCATATTTAAGATAAAGTATTTCCAATTAAAGATAAAACAAGAAGACATATTTGGTGAGTTACTTTATATGTTAATTCCATTCTCTACATTATGTTGATTAATATGCCTTTATTCCTCTTTACCTTTTCATTCTGCATTTGTACATTTATTTTATGTTGGCTGTTCTGTTGAAATTTAATTCATGATTATCAGTCTAGCTAGGCCTAAAGTTGAAAATATATAACTGGAGGAATTTTCATGTCTTTTAATTTCTTTATGCATATTACTTAAATAATCAAATCTCCTTGAGTTCCATGTTCCAGATTCTCTCTTGAAAAGTAAACACGGCCATCAGAAAAGTTTCTGCAAGCTAGGACTAACAGTTAACCAAGATGTCCTGTCATATTGGTTCACACTGAATTATTGAATGCACTGATTTGTTCTTCCAGTCAGGCTTAGAGCTTTCATTGGTCTACCTTTTCTGATTATGTTTTCTTTATCACTGACACTCTTTTTACCAAACTTGTTTGCTAATAAGCTTTAAATAATATAGTTACAATTTTTTATATTATACAGGGTGTTTGGAAAGTCACTGTGCACTTATATATTTATTAACAGACATGTTTCAATATAGAATACAGGAGGTAAACATGAATGACAGTTATAAACAATGTTGAAAGTGACCCCTGTTGGCTTGGATCCTTCTTATTTTGTTTCTAAACACCGCTATCAGTTGCTGGCTTGAATTAGACTGAATAAAATATGATTGCAAAACTGCACAGTGACTTTCCGAACACCCTGTATTTTTAATCTGTATTCAATATGAAGGGTGACACTTCACAAGAAATTTACACGTACAAAAGATAACAGTATGATTTAATATAATACTTGAAGAACCTGCACATCATGTGGCATCAGATAGATTACAAACAGTCATGAGCATGAGGTGCTTGTCATGAAAAAACAAAAATTTCCAAATATTGCAAGAAAATTAACTGTATTTATTTTTTGTTATTCTGTTTATTTGTTTATTGTACATTTTACTTTATAAAATAGTAATTACAAAATTGATAACTTATTTATAAAGTTTGCTTAAATTTTAGTGATTTAAATAATTTAATATATAGACTATAAATTTTCAGTGAGTTCCAGTTTTGCTTTTTTGAGGTAAGACAAACTGGTAATTGCTTCCTTTATGCCATAGAAGAGGCAAAAACAATATTCAAGATTTGTTTGTTTTTTAAATACAGTTATGAATTTGAATTTTTTTATTTAGAAAGTTATTCATGTAAGAAGCATTTTATATTTTAAAGAATATATTAAGTTACAAAAATGTTTTACTTAGAAATAAAGCCTTTTCTAGTGGGAAAAATACTGAAATTAACTCAAAAAAAAAAAAAAAGGAAGCATTTTGAGACTGGTGATCCGGATTCTTCCCAACAGTGCTTTCGTCTGTAAAAGTGATTATTGATTTTATACGGTATAGTATAGTGCTTCTGTATGAATTAGTTGCAAGCTCATACTTTCATATGTAGCTGATACATAAAAAAATATTTTTTTTAAACATATATTAGAAAAGCACTGAATCCCTTGCTTCCTTGGATGACACACTTTTGATGTATTCCCCTATTACTGTTGTCAGCAGGGTGGCTAATCCAACCTTCCATATTCCTCCTTTGTTATATAGCATCTCTCTACAGTAGGATGCTTACTTTTTGTGGAGCTGTCCATGTTTTTTATCCACTGAGAGATGGAAACATCATTTGGCCTGATGTGTTTTCTCCTAGGGCTTCTGGAATTGCCTTTTTTATTGATCATGGGGAAAATTTGGATTCTGTTTTCTGGAACTTTTCTGTACTACTGTTGGCTTCTCATAAATCCAATTTGGTAATCTGATCATTTATTTTGGTGTGCTAGGCCTAGAAGTGTTATGTGACTCTCCTTTGCTCCTTTTGCAGTGATCGTCTTGACTGTAGTTTTCATTGGAATTCTGCAGTTTATCTTGATTTTCCTCATTTTCTTAGAGGTTGGTTCCCAAATATCTTTTATATATTTGGTTTATGTTCTGAGTTACATCTCAGCAGATTCAGCCCACTTGATTTTGGCTGATCATTTCATTTACTCAGTGGGGATTTTTATGAGCTGATATTCAGAGTTCTCCCAGTACTTTTCTTTCATTTCTTTATGTGCTTTGGCAACTTTTTTTGAGAATTTTTCTCCAACCCTTATTCGTTTTAACAACATCTGCTGGACTGTAAGGAGGAGAGGGTACTTTTCTCACTATCTTATCCTTCTATTTTCCAGGTTCCCTTGCTTTCACTGGATTCCACTTTGTGGTGAGTGTTGCTCAAACAGATGTGTTTCTCTCAATCCAATTCCATACTAGCTACTGATCTGGTTATTCTTACTACTGGTTGCAACAGGTTCTGTGAAAATGAGGTATTCCATAAGACCATCTAGGTGCTTACAGATGGTATTACTATATTTATCATGGACTGCCATGATTATTCTCTATGATCAAAGTTGTATATTATCCATGTAGGAGGTCCACTATCTCTTTATAATTGCAAATACAAAGTGGTCCAATCCTAGGTCCTTGGTTGAGCACATATTACTCATCCTCTCCATAATTCCAGGGACAAGTGGAATATTCCTTGTCTACTTAGTTGGGGAGTGACAATGAGTGTTCAAAGTTCCACACTAAATGTGTTCTGTTCCTTTGGTTGAGTACAGCATGCATGATCCTGTCATTCCAAGCCTGGAATTAGCCCCTCCACTTTCTCAGTGTGGGATTCTAGCTATATTGTCAGCATATGGTATGTTTTGTAAGTTAACATTTTTCTTAACTGAAAATGTGTTTTAAATAATAATAACCTCTGCTGACACTCTTACTCTGCCTCCTCACTAAAGGTCAGTGTAAGTCTTGAAAAAGTGACTACATTATCTGAGTGAGGTGTTTATATACAGTACCAGGATAGAGGAAATCTTTGGCAAGGGTGGAAACATTTGCAAATCAGATATTGCCAAAGGCATTTAAGTGGGATATGAAAAACTGGAACATGCAAGACCAATGCTTAGATAGGCAAAGTTGATGTCAAGGAATAGCTGTATTCTCAGTTAAAGTATGTATCATTAGAAATACATTTTTGAGTTGAGGAAAATGTTAACTGTTTTCTTATTTCTTCACTCATAAAATGGCACAATGTATAAAGTTGTGTTCTGGAAAATTATCTTTGTAAAATATCCCTAATTGAAACAACTAGAACTCTGTACACAATCTTATTCAGCCTGTTACACATTTCCTAGCCTAAAGACACCCATTCACTTGTTATTTATTTTTTGTGTTTTTCCTTTTGAAATTGTGTATATATGTATGTTTATGGTTTATTTCATGTTTTTGCATAAACATTCCTCCTCACACTTCTATAATGAAAATTGTGATTGCATTGTACCATGACCAGTGAAAGAAGAAAATTTATGCAAAATGAATAGTAGCAGAAAGATATCAAGTAGTAACTTTATTACAGACAATCAGAAACCATTTATTCCTGAAGGTTTTCCATCTACAATCATCTATGAAAAAGTAAAAATTTAAATCCATGTTTTATTTTTCTAGGAATCATTTATTTCTTTCTGAAGTTCTTATAAGGTGTTGGCTTTCACAGTTGCCATCTCCCCAGTGGGACAGCAGTAAATCTTTGGATTTACAATGCTAAAATCAGGGGTTCCATTCCCCTTGGTGGATGCAGCAGATAGCCTGTTATGGCTTTCCTATAAGAAACCATGCACACACACACACACACACACACACACTGTTGCCAACACCAACTCATTCTGTAAGGTATTATCCTGTTAGAAAACAATTTTGTTTTTTTAAAGGAGCTAGCATGAGTTTTTTAAATCTTAAATTTCTGTCCTTTTTTGCTATTACCTGCAGAATAAGAATAAGAATTCTGTAAGTTCCTGCTATAATCTTGTAAGCTACAGTAAGATACCCTTCTTGCTCAATGAGTGAGTTAAGAGCTATTAAACTCACCCTATAAGATAAGCCTTTTGTACTAGAATCATCTTAGTAGCCTTTTGTTGTTATCTGTTGTTAGGTAAGGAGACAAAACTAAATACTATTCCAAAATAATTACTACTTTACAACAAGAAACAGAGGACTGTCCCAGTAATTCAAATGACTCATCGACCATTATTTTTTTTTTTTTTTTTTATTTTTTTTGACACTGTTTTGTTGGTTCCTATGTACATTAAAGAGCAGCATGTCTCAGTGGCTTTTCACTCTGTTTTCGAAGTTGAATGGTTGTGAGCTCAAGTATTTTTGTGTCTTTGAGTAATTGAGCAGGACATTTTACCTTATTTGTTCTAGTACACCCAACTGTATGGTGAGTAACAACTGTTAGGGATGAACTAGCATCCCATCCAACTATACCTATCTGCTTATGCCACATAAAACTGGAATTTAAAGGCACCAGCTCTATATGCCTTGCAATGTTTCACTATACTAAACATAGGCAATGTTAATAGAAATATATAAAATCCAGTATTTGGTGAAATAAAGTACCATATGAAAACTCAAGTTACTGATAAATAATTAATATTGGAACTTGTACTAATATTTAACCTGTATGCGTTATAGAAAAGGAGATAAAAGGAATTTAAAATAATTTTGCAGAGTTGAGATAATAAATGAAGTAATCTCATTTTTTAAAGTACAAAATGTTTATTAAAAATATTTCATTATATATATGTTGAGAAAAAAAACAACTTAATTACAAAGCTAAATATCATTATAATACAGTTATTTGAATGTGCTTCTTGATTTTGCCTTAGGCCAGTACAAAAATAATAGAATTAAATCTGATTTGTATCTACTGTACTCTATAAAAAATCTTGAACCATTAAACAGTTTTAATTTTAAAAACTAGTATGATTTAGAGAAGTAAAATAAAAAAAGCACAACAGAAAAATCTCCATATTCAGACTTGATATTCATTGTTTAATGAATTGAATTAAATTACAGTAAACTTGTTATTTATAATTTGTTGAAGCTGTGTGTTATGGTTTTAGTATGCATGGAATGTTTACTAAAGATGGATAAGAGCAAAAAACTTGCATTACTTTTAAGAGCCACTAACAAATACCACATCATGAAAAATATTGTCTTAGATATCCACAGTTTTAATTTTTTTAGTTTATTTTGGTTTAGTATGTATTATGTATGATATTTCATCACAATAGCTCTAAGAACTAAATTCCTATCATGGGATTTCAATGAGAAACAAACAAATATAGTACAAGTGTTAAAAGATTCCCAGATCTGTGTATTAAAGTTTCTTAGCAAGTAAAGAAAGGAAAAAAAAACTTCAGTGACAGGAACAAGTTGCCAGAGAATTACTGTGCTATACATGATGTATTTGATATTGAATATATATATATATATATACATCCTAAAAGTTTGAGACCTTGTGTCCATTTTAACCACTAAAGTTTATCTTGTCTGTATTTGCTTTTACCTATCCAGAAAACCTGTGTTGTAGCTCTATTCACTTTTGCTCTTGTAGTTACACTGTTTTCTTCCACCAAATGTATATTGTTTTATATCACTTGCATGCAACTAATGGTCGAGATCATGTTACCCTGGATAAGTAATGCCTTTTTGCTTTTTTGGGTTTTCTGAGAGTGAGATACCTGGAATATTCTGGCACTGATATATAGAAGAAATGAGAGATTTGATTAGCAAGACCAAAAAAGGGTTAGGTATAGGAGGCATCACTCTCCTACCTCAGAAATGAATAATTATCAATTTCCATTTATTTTAGCTGTTCCAGTAGTGTAAATACTTTGTTTTCAGTTTATAAAGTTTCCTAGGAAATTATATCTTTTTAATACAAAGAACAGAAAGTTGTTATTGACTTTGTTAGATACTCTCTTGATTGATAACGATTATATGCATCTCAGATTTCACTCTATTACTGTATTGCTCAAAGTGATTGGTCTAAATTCTGATTCTTTTGTTTTACAATGTCATATGATAATTCCACTTTGAGAGAGGATAGAAGATTATCTTCATTCAAACATTGGTTTAGCATATGCACAGATTTATCTGCAATTTTTGACCAGAATGTTTTGTAACCTTCAGCCATTAATTCAGGATCTCTTAATTTGTTTCCAATA
Organism: Tachypleus tridentatus; assembly: GCF_004210375.1. Taxonomy (NCBI): domain Eukaryota; kingdom Metazoa; phylum Arthropoda; class Merostomata; order Xiphosura; family Limulidae; genus Tachypleus; species Tachypleus tridentatus. The sequence continues at coordinate 54,872,820 of NC_134837.1, read as the reverse complement.
TTTTTTTCTCACACAAAACTACCTCAGTCTTCTTTCTTTACTCTCAGCATTGCTACAATTTTTTTATATTCAGCACACTATATACCCCATTAGTTCTGTGCAATTTTTTAATGTGTACTTATGTTACTAGTCTCCACCAATAGTGTTGCATCACCTATGTTAGTGCAGTTAGCTCCCTCTGCTATTTCCATTCAATCCACACTTTCTCAGTTGACACAGTATTGTTTAGATATTTTATTCACTGTGGCTAGTACTTATGGTTATGCTTCTCTTCTTGGCCATTTCAAGTTTCCTTACAACAGTTTTTTACTGTATTTGTATTCAGTTGTGTGTGTGTTTCTTGTTATTGAATTATAAGTGGTCTTCGTATGAATTCACTGCTCATTATATTGACTATAAAAATTACTGTGATGGTCAAAACACTGTTGGCACAACTTTTCAGGAATTGAGTTTGACTTTGACTGCAGAAGAAATGCAGGCCTTAGTTCACAAGAAACTAGATTCATATTTTGGCTGGTAGTTTCTTCTTCTTTTGAACTTGACAACATTTCTGAGTAGGAATAAAATTAAGGAAGGAACTGTTTGGACACACATTTTCCAACACTTTCTTATTTTGATCACACTTTGCACCTGTTCTGGAGTCTGCCCTTCCACTTCTTTTACAGTTTATTAATTAGATCATTGATTGAAGCTTGTTCTGATTTTGTTACATGTTCAAGACATGGGTAGTTTTATTAGTTTTCTCTTCTGTGCTCCAGTTGCTGTTATGCCATGTTGTTCACTTTGGTGTAAGTTTGTTCTTTTCCTCCTTTCTTCTTATTGCTGATGATGGATATATCCATGGTAGGCACAACTCAAATACCTTTTGTATGGCTTTTTTCTACTTTACACACAGAATGATTAAGTTTCAGACATCATCAGTACACAGGCTTTGTTAAGTTAGATATTTGTCCTTTGTCATTTAATATAATTTAGATGAATTTCAAGTTGGATATTAATTATTACTTTGTTTTTGTATGTAATATTAGTGGCTTGCATATTTGTTATATTACATATTTTGTTGACTCAGTAAGTTTTGAGGTTTTTTTTAATTTGATATTAATAAGCACTCTAACTAGGAATCTTTAAATAGTTTGAATATTGCATATCATTACTATTAGTCACATAAAACTCATTGTTCTGTCTGAATATTTTTTTCTTGCCATTGTCAAATATGTGCTTTAATCCTAATTATCATCAGTGTTGGCCATTATTAACACCCCTCAATTCACTGATTTCCTTATTCCATGGAGGGGTTTCATCATTCCTACTTCAGTTGGGCCTAGTCTTCCCCTGTTTGTCTTTGGGATATGGAACAGGTAGTTCAAAATGCTCTCACCTTACATTCTCTCACAGTTCAAAATATTCTATCTCTTTTGGGGATGTCATGTTCTTTGGAAGCTTTCATTCCCATGGGTTGGATTTGTGCATTCCCTTTCTTGGGAGCTTCTAGATCAGTGCAACATCTACTAAGATTCCTTGAACCACCCTTTTACTCTTCATTCTCTGATTAGAGTCATTCTAGCTTGGTGGTTAGACAGAGACCAGACCACGTCAGGGATGCTGCTTCATCCGGTTTGAGCTGCTTATCTCATCTCCTGGAAGATTTCCACTCTTTGGTTGTTCAAGGAGTTTTCTCTCAATATTACTATTGTCAAGCTTCTACTGAGCTGTGTTTCACTCAATTCCTTTACTGTGGGGAAGGGTGGTTATGGCACACAGTGGTCACTTATATCACTAATCATAATTGGACCACTTCCAAGTCTCCCTGTGCTTTCAGATCTTGGACCTCCTTTCCTGGGCTCACAGTCACTACATTGCAATCATTACTTACCATGTTTCTAGTGCCTTAAATCTAGTTGCAGATCAGTTATTTTGTCCCAACAAGATTTTTTCCCATAGAGTGATCCCTCAGTCCACTGGTCTTTCAGTGGATATATTACCATCTCAGGTCACCTTGTATATGCCTTTGCCACCCATTGGTACACCAAACCTTTTTCTTTTTAGTCTCTTATTCCACACCTGATGACTGTGGAGGTGGACTCATTCAGTCCACTTGTTGCATCTTTTCTTTTACAATCCATCAACTTTTGTCCATATCCATTTACCAAAGCAATGGTTTACCTTCCACATTTGGTCCCATTAATGTGGTTTCTGTCTTTCTCACCCTTGCATTCCTGGTTGTTTGACAAAGGGTTGTCCACTTCATCTATGTCTAGCTATTGGGTGACTTTTTTTGAACACTTTCCCTTTGTCTAAGTTTTGTAATGTTTTGGCTTCCCAGTAAATTTTAAAGATTCACTTTTTCATTTTTCCTGGTTTGTAAAATGGAAATATTTTTATGATACACTGAAACAAATGCTTTAGTAAACTAACTTCATCAGGAAATGTTAGGTAGGATGGGTCCTTTCCTCCTGCCAGTGCAAATAATAAAACAAATATTTTGCAGCTTTATCCATCTGTTGTTACTGCACTTTGGGAAATGCGAGATACATTCTTTGATTACACTGTGTAACAAAGTTGCAGTTGTTTCCTTTATATCTATGGTTACATCACCTGTTCTTCAACTGTCACACACTTTGACAGTTTACATTCAGTATTTTTGTTTACATTCAGTATTTTTAGCACACACACACACACAACATGTCATCACAATTCAACATTTGTATAACTGCCTGCAAAGTTTGAAAGTTGGTGTTATAGAATATATGTTTTCAAGACTTTTGGCATTTGGAAATGCTTCCTAAATGAAGGCATTTCCTGTCAAGCTTATACACTTGAAGAATTGCTAATTTTACAACTATTCTGTTAGGGTATATGGGAAGAAGGTTATTATCATTCACCTACCTTTGCTGCTCCTTTAGTACCATAGAATGATAAGCAGGACTTTGCAAACAAGTGTTAAAAGATAATTTTTCTTTTTTAGAACAGGAATGCTGGCATTTTCTTTGTCATCATGAATATTTCTTTGCTTCTTGATATTTTTTTCTTAGAAGTTCAAAGAACCTAACTGTGTTTAGGTTGAGCTTTTGGTTTTGCATGGGAAACTGGAGGTGTTTTTTTCTAAGATGAGAGAGTCAAACATGAAACTGTAACAAAACACCATTTTAAATAAATATAACAAAAAGATGGACAGATATAACTACATGTTATTTTATAACATTACATACCATATTTTCTGTTACAGTGTTATTACTGGCAATAGTAAAAGTGTACTAACATCAGGAAAAAAATTCAGCATTAAGTAATTTGATGGCATTCTTCACTGTTACTCTTCTCATCATCACTTAATAGGGCCTTGATGATATACAATTGGCAATACAATATGATTGCATTAGGAAAAATCTTTCAGTGATTATCATGTACACTGAACCTCACTGGGAATTCTTACCTTTTGCAAATGGACTTAATCATCTTGTACTGTTGCTGCATAAAACAAATATTTGTTGTCATCCCAAACTTCCCAGTGGCACAGCGATATGTTTGTAGTCTTACACCACTAGAAACTGGTTTTTTATAACTGTGGTAGGCAGAGCACAGATAGCCCATTGTGTAGCTTTGTGCTTAATTCCAAATAATTAATGAAACAGTCAATTTAACATATTTTTCCTATTGTTTATTCAATATCCTAGCAGCAGGATAGTGATCCAAAATATCTTCAACACAACTATTATGCTGTAGGTGGCACTTATTCATAATGAATTTCCTTTGTATTCTGTCATAAATGATCTTATTTTTGACTTGACGTCCCAGGGTCTCTGTTTGGACAGAGATAGAGAAAGATGTGCCCCTCATATGGCAGGCCATGATGAAAAAAAAGGGAAAAAAATCCAAGAAAGTATTTATACATTTGTAAATACTATAAATTTAATAAGCCTCATCACCAGTGATATTTGAGTAAAGAAGTACTTTATTGAATGATATCATCAATCAGTTTAATATTTTAAGTCCTGAAATTTAAGGCTAATTACTTAAAGAGCCATTATCTGTCAGTGTGATACTTGATGCTGTTTCTCTCAGGAAAGGTTTCCTAAATCGGTTTCCAGGCTAGAGGAGGCAAGATGCAGTACATCATCTAGATGTGAATCAGAGTTGGGTGTGCAACTTGTTTGTGATTTTCGTTTTGGAAAAACGTTGCTCACACACATAGGTAATTCCAGAAAAAAATGCAATTTTTTGGCATAGTCTATTAATTTTCAATAAACCTCAGCTTCAAACACATATTTATTGTAAAAGACCAACAAGGAGACACCTTCTGCATAAAATTTTGATTCCATAAGCTCACGGCTTTGGTATTCAGTGAGTTCCATTCGAACATTTTCAAGAATTTTATCCACTTTTAGATGAAAAGGAGCAGCAAACAGCTTGAAATCAGCCTTGTGTAACTGAATGTCTACAAAACGTAAGGACAACTGACTTCTAAGTTCACATATAACAGTGATGCATTTTGAAGTGTCATTGAATTTATTTTCTTGTAGTTCAGGAAAGTGCACAAAGTTCAAATTTTCAAGTTGGCATTTCCAAAATGAAGATTCATCTCAAATGCTATATGTTCGTAAAGTACATTCATTAATTGACTACGTCCTTCCAGCTGCAAGTTCTGTTTATTTAAGTAGAAAGTTATATCCACTAAACATATAAGATCCGAGAGCCATTCAGGATCATGAAACTCTGAGGCATTCTCCTTTTTACTTTCCAGGAATACAGCAATCTCTTCTCAGAGCTCATAAACTCTTAACAAGGCACCTTGGCTGAGCCAGGGAACACCACAGAAGTACAATAAATCAGAATAGTGTGCTTTTGCTTCTAATAAGGGTTGTTGAAACTGCTGATTCTGTCTTGGGTTACTTGGGTTGGCTGGTGGGCATGCTAGAGGGTGTGTCCAGTGGATCACAAATCTTCTCTGCCTTGACCCTTCCAGTCAACAGGAGGTCGAGTGTACTTCTGTTAATGTTGCTGGTGATCAGCTGATTCTGTGACATCTGTTGGGGCTTTTGTTGTGGCTGTCACAATAGATGCCAAAAGTGGCCCTGAGGCTGAAAATTCTATATCCCTCTTCTGAGTCTATGACAGACTCTGATGCTCTGACATGCTGACTGCTGGCACAAAAGTGTTATATCTTGAGGAAAAAGTGACTTGTGGTCTGTTAGTTCTGCTGCTGCTGCACGTTTGTCAGTCTTCTCATTGTACTTGACACCAGCGTGGTCTGGGACATACACAGAGGTGGAAGATTTATCATGGAGATAAGGTGCAGCCTCTCTTCACCCATTAGGTAGTCAGCCACACTGGATTCGCTGCAACACTGCCATGGAGCCAGTGGCAAACACAACTATGGTGACATCAGGGGATTCACTGATGAGCCATCCAAGAGCTTGCTTGACAGCCTCAAGTTCCATCCTGGTGCTACATATGTACAAGGTGCATACTTCAGACTTCTCAGTTATGGGTGTGCCATCCAGAAACGCAGCAAATCCCTAACCTGCTCTCATGATCTCTGGTGTGAACGAGCTGTCTGTTGCAATGATAAGATTTCCCTTCTGGCCAAGTTACTGGAACATCTCCTGGCATGCCACTTCTGCTGCACCTTGAGGCTATTCTCTACAATCTCTGATGAACTTGACAATCACTGCAGTTTGGCATTGCAATTCCTCTTCTGCAGACCAAAGCCATGGAGGTTGGTTGGAAAGAGAATATGAATAGCAGATCTTCTTGCAAGTCAGTGCAGCTACTTCAAGCCACGACTTCCTTTTAAAATGAGACCTAGGTACTACTTCAAGTCTTGTATGGCATAAAGAACATTGTTGGTTGGATGGTTCAGCAGTGAAAGAGTACTTCCTTTTAAAAATGTGAAGTCCATGCCTTGGATTTTGCTAAGCCTTAGCAAACAGTATGGCTCTTTGTGATGTTTGCCTGTCCTTGATATTGGGGAATCAAGTGAGATGATGGAGTACTGGCATTAGAGTTAATTTGGTGCAACCTGTGATGATCCTGAGACATGCATTCTGCAGTCTTTCAAGCCTTCTAAGTTGGTTGTTGTTGAGTTGTACCAGGGGCAGTGCTTAATCAACCACTGAAAGCATGATGCTTCAGTACAGCATGTTCAAGTGACATTCCTCTGCATGCCTGCCTGCTGCAGCATGAAGGGCATTCATTCTTTTTATGGCCCTGACAGTGAGCTCATCCACATGCTTGGAGAAGTTCAGTTGCCTATCAAACACAATGCCCAGATAGCACAGTGAACCCTCCTGTCTAATTTGTGTGCCTCTGAAGGTTGTAATGGGAATATCTGATGTGTCAGAACGATTGTTGAGAGTAAGGAACAGTGCTTTGGCCTTCTCTGAATTAATCAGTATGCCATTAACTTTACACCAATCTCTTATGTGATCCAGCCTGGGTTCAGTCCTACTTGCAATCATATCTGTAGATGGTCTACTGGTATGAACCAAGATGTCATCAGCAAAGGTTTTAATTCTGATGTCAGGTCTGTCCAGCCTTGCTAGATCAAGGGTGTGAATGTTAAAAAGAACAGGTGACAGAGGTGAACCCTGTGGGAAGCCAGTGCTTATGGTTGACCAGTCTGACCTCCATTCGCCATGTTTCATTATGACACAGAGCTGGCTGAGGGCTAACTTAACCAGAAATGCAGTAAATCCCCAACCTGCTCTCATGATCTCTGGTGTGAACGAGCTGATACACAAAGTTGGGAGTCCCAAGTGCAACATCTTGTCAGCGGGGAGAGGAATTCGCACCCTATTATAGGCCTCTTCAAGATCAAGGGCAACTGCTAGAGTGTTCTCCTTTTGTTCAAAACCAGACCACATTTCTGCTGTGAAGCTGGTGGCATTGATCCAAGTTTCACGTTGAGGCTTATGTCCTCCAAGACCATCAGGAAGCAGGTGCTCAACCTGTTCAGTGATGTAGCAAGCAACAACTCTCTCAGGGTCTTAACAATAATGTTCTGCACCACAATTATACGATATCCCTTGAGGCTTTTGTGGTCTTTTCCTGGCTTTGGCACAGCATTTATGAAAGCATCTGTCCAGACTTCTGGGATGACTCCTGACTTCCAGCTCTGTTCATAAGCCTTTGCTAAGCTCTGGATCACGTCTGTTGGCAGGTCTTTAACATTCTTGACAGTGTTGCCATGTGGTTTGGGTGCTTCTTCCTTGCTGGTTCTGATGACATCCATCACACTTTCTATGTTGAAGCACTGCATGGGTTCACTCACTTTAATCATCTCTTCAGTTTTATTCTTGACCACTGTCCTGTGATCTTGATCATTGTGATTACTTTGATTGATGAATCCAGCAAGGTGTAGTGATGCAACTACTGAGGCAGTGGGCGTAGTATAGTTTAGTGTAGTGCTTCTACATTCTCGATTTCAGCTGCCTCCACTGGCTAGTCTATAGGTGGAAAGAGGAGCAGACTGTGCAAGTCTCCCTCGGCCAGTACAGAACCTCTCCTGCACCAGGACTCTTGCAGTGTCTCTCCCATAGCAACACACAGTAACTGGGCACCTCACGACCCCAGGCTAAACTGCAAGGGATCTTGGAGCATCTTGAGCCCCATAGGTGTGATGTGCGTGGCCCATCGGTGTGTGGACATGTCCTGACAAGCCCCAATCAAGACCCAACTATGGGTTAAATAGTTTTGGTGCCTTGCAGATTAGTATTTTTATTTAAAGGCTAAGGGGACTGGCCCTGAGAGAAAGGAGGAGGAATGACTGTCCTCCAGGCAGATGAGAAGTCTTCTAGACGACCAATGCCTCAACAGACACAACACTGTAGGTGCCAGTCACCGGTTTTAAGGGTGTTTATATTGGTGGTAGGATACCCACCAGGGGTCGTCTACGATGATGGGAGTGCTATTTAGCACCATTGGTCAGTCACTGCCCGCCTAACCCAGGCAGCCCTTTTGCAACAGGCACTGACCTCTTACTATCTACCTGCTTCATTGGACTTAGAGGTAGTGCCTTAACAAGTGGACAGTAACTTGTCGCCTACAAATACAGTAAACTCGACAATTGGCACCCATGCAGATGCTGGCCAGCGCTACGGTGTGCATGTGCCTGGAGAGATGACTCAAATGGTCAACAGAAGAGTGGAGAGAAATAAGAGGAAGAAAAGAGGTCCTGGGTAAGAAGAAGCCTGGGAAAAGAGATGACTCATTGATGATTCTGTTCTCAATACAATATGAAATTTACTGCTTTCACCACAACTTGCATTACCTTTTTGCATTCTTGAAGCCTTAGCACAGTGTTTCCTGATAAATGATACAGTGCAATTTGATAATTTTGTTTTGAATGCCAACTTCTTCCATGTGCTTCTCAAGAAATGCCACAGCACCTTTATTTTTACCTGCCATTGCTGGTACACCATCTGTAGTGTCTGAAATTAATTTTGAGATATCCAAATTCATGTCTTTCATACAATGTAGGGCTGCTTCGAAAGGTCGGTTCCAGCAGTAGTTCCCTTAAATGGTACTAGTTGAATGATTTATTCAACAATATCAAAATCTGAGCTAATACCGCGTAAAAATATTGCGAGCTGTGCAGTATCTTTTGCATCTGCACTTTTATCGAGTACAATTGAAAAGTACTGGATCTTGTCATAGTAGTCATGTATAACTTGTTTAACATCAGCAGATATTTCTTCAACCCGTCGTTTAATTGTTCTTACAGAGAGACTATTGTTAGAAATTAAATTCTTTTTATCTGGGCATGCAGTGTCTACCACTACCATTAATCTCTTAACAAATTCCCTCAGTGACGAAACATATTTTTAGCTGTTAATGGACTTACTGCATAGCTGGCACTTGTAATTTTTTTTCCGATTCTGCACTTTGTTTTGTGAATACTAACCTTTTGTTTCCAAACTTTTCCACAGTTTATCAATTTTATCCTTTCTTAGTTGTCCATTCAAGTCACTATATTTCTGGTGTATTGTCAGGTAGTGACGCTTAGCATTAAATTTCTTATTAACAATTATAGGTCTATGACAGATTAAGCATGCTGGTTTGCCACAGTGTTTCACGAAGAAGTAGTTCTCTGTCCAAGTCTTTCTGGAACACTCGAGATTCAGCATTTACTTTCGTACGTTTTGTTGTGATCTTGAGGTTTGCTGAAAAAAAAAAGTTAAGTTTAAGTTAGAGTTAATTATTTCCGCGTTTTTTACATTAAAGTTTGATGATTAAACAATTATTTCTAGTGTCTGCAAACTTTAGAATTGACTGCCCTAAATTTTCTTCTCAGTCAGATCAGGGCTGTGGACATAGGATATGTTTATGAAATGGCACACACACACGTGTGTGTGTGTGTGTGAGAGAGAGAGAGAGAAAAAACATAAAAGTGGTAAACATTCTTTCATATTTCGATACCTCACACACGTGGATCTATGCAACTAAAACTCACATACTCACAATAATAAATGAATAAATCTCACTTAGTACCATTTTCGTAATTTAAAATATATTTGTTGAAGGCAATGGTGGGCCGATCAGGTCTGCGAACCGTATTTTGACGACCCATGCTGTACACAACACACACTGCAACATGTACTTTCAAACTGTAACGAATCGATTCATTTATTTGAATACTTTTTATCCGCCTTTTTTGCGAATAGTCTTTCTCAGTCTGGCTGTTAAAGTCGTAAAACGGGTGAAGTCTTTTTTTTTTAAATGATCTGGAATACTTTTTAAATTTCCCGAAAAAAATGAAGGTTGGCGCATTACATGTCTACTACTACTAGTAGTATTCTTTAGCTCAAGTACACGTACTTCGTCCATGCTGAGACAAATTACATGAATTGTTGCGGTTGGTAAGACGAAATATTTGAAACCGTTAATGTTTTTGTGATTAGCTTTTCTGTAGTTGAAGTAGTCAGTCAGTGGTTTTTATTGCAGGAATGGTGATTCATTGTCTTATGTTCAACAGGTTTATATTTCGGCTATTAACAGTGAAATAAATATAGGAAATAGATGATAAAAAGTTGAAAGTAAAAACTATCAGCAGAAGTGATGTGAAATTTTAAACGAATGTAATAGTACTACTCACTTCGCATTTTTCAACCAAAGTTTTATTGTAGTTTCGAGATCGGTGAAGTTGACCGATCCCGAATAACGTTACACCTGTAATGTTTACTAAAACTTAAATGCTCATTAATATATACAAAACTTTTAAAAATTTAGAGTATGAAAACTAATGGTGACTTTGGGATAACGAAATCGACGCAATCCATTAACTCTAGCGAAAGAGCTTGTCTATCAATTCAAACTTAAGAATAGCACTCTTGTAGTTTTATGTGAAAATCAACAACAGAAGAATATGGTGTTTGACTTGGTTTTTTTTCTAGGTTGATCTACCGCCACTGGAAACACGGGACACAATAAAACAGTCGTTTTTACATTACCATGTATATCCTTTCTTCATCAAGCCTACAGTGCACTCTGGAAAACTGGAAGGACTTTTGAATCCATCTTCATGTATTCACTTTTTCCCCCAGTTTATTAAGCGTCAGCAGAAGATATCCAAAAAACAACAATAAATAAAACTATCTTTACAAAATATCAGGTGTCTGTGCCACAGATGTTAATGTTCTTGCAGAATATTAAGTTCAATTATCATGACTTTTTTATTCTTTATTTCCTTGTAAATGGCTGATAGGTCACTGACAGAGACGACTCTTTCGACAGCAATGTAGTGTTAGAACAAACGTGTGAGATATGGCACTATTGCGGTTTTTTGTGCGTATCTTGCTTCATATTGCAGAACGTTTTGCAAAAGATGACCGTGTACTTAATGAAGCGAGGCTTTTATCAGTGCACTGCTTGCAAACGAGTTCAGCATTCATGCTATGATTGAGATAAGTAGATTGCTCGCCTTGATTATCCAAAAAGTATGTCCTCTGTAACATAAGATTTCTGGTCATCTGACTAGTCATCGTCCTTTGCTTCGTATATGTTATCAGCTTTCGCGAAATTATTTCCGTTAGCGATGATTATTTACACATTCTTTAAATAGCGTCCATCTATGATGCAATGTCACATTATTGACTGACGGCGGGTTTCGTTTTTTTGGTTTTTTTATCAGCAATTTCATGTTTCTAGAGAGATTGTCGGTGTTATGCGTAAAGGGTTTTGTGATTATTACTTATACCTAGGAGCCTTCAACGAACGTCTTGAATAAAAACTGCTAGATAGTTTTAGTCATGAAATTAATTAAATGTTTGTCAAATTGATTTTCACTGGAGCGAGCTGTGAATAAATGAAGTAACTACGTTAAAACTCAACTGAGCTTCGTTTTCTGGTGTATATTCGAATTAGACGATTCTTAAAATTTACTTTAGAATTATTTATTTTTGGACCTTAGGTTTGCAAGTTATGGAAATATTGTCGTCCGAACATTTCTGCACCACAAAGTAGGCTATAGATCGAGGAAAGAAAAGTCGGTTCAGTACGTAATAAAAATAAGGCTTTTATTTTTCAGAAACAAAAATTGAACAATCTTTCTTATAATGTCGGTAAAAGTTCCAAAGTAGTGAAATGCTTTAAACACGTAATATAACGCACACTTTCAGTTGCATTGTACAAGCCATGGTTTTTTGTTGATCGTTCAATTATAACATCATCAATTTTTCTATGATTGCATCACACTTAAATATTGTCCAGGAGTTAAATTCACTAATGTTATAGATGTGAAAAATTACAATATTTTGTAACTCATGGTGAGTAGCAAAATTATGCACACATGTATGCGAAGGCTATCATTCCGCCAGTGTAGTTATCCAATGTTAAACCGTGAAAAGTAATTTATTACTTAGATGTTTCAAGAATTTATAAATAAAACTGATGCATTTGGCGTTTCTCAGAACTCCCCCGGGAATTAATTCTATGTGATAAGACACGAAGCAAAGAAATAGGAACGAGCTAAAATAAAGGACATTTAATGAACGAAATAAATTTAGATAAGAACTGGTAGACTAGTCAACTATTAATAATTTGGGGATTGTAATATTCACGCGTTAGACATACAAGTCATTAATTAAAAACATTTATTTTGGCACTAATTCTGAACTTTAATTATCTTGTCGTGTTCATTACTAACTGGCGCTTATGGAATGGCTGGAAGTCAAATCACATCCACGAGACGGCTTAATAAAAATGTAGGTAAAATAGCAAACAAACATGGAATAAACTTCAAGCAATTCTAGTTTTTAGCATCAGAAATAATAATATATTGATAAAGAAGCAGAACAGGCTGTTGCCTCTTCCCGAGGGTGTTAAACTTTTTTTCGCCATCATATTATTGGTCGCTAAACGTATTATAGTGATCAAATAATAATGAAAAGTCGATTTCATCATTTGTTTGAGTAAATTAACATGTTTGCTATTTTAAAAGGAACACATAGTTTAAACTTACGATAGAGTTACACTACCCGATATATATACTAAAGATGTTTTAATTTCTGTTTATATATATTTAAAAAAGACTTGTTATTTTATTAGTTACTTCGAAATGTGTCTCAAGTACTTTAATGGTATTGTGTCATCATCTCTAAGATAGTGTTCAAGTTTCTTTTTATGTACCAGTATGTGGCAACTTCATGCCAAGTTTTTCACATAGAGTAACATAAAGTGTATAAACGAACAAACATTCCATATACCAAATCGCAATGAACAAGTGTCTTAAATTTGATTTTATGTCTTTTCACTTAATTTTTTTTAGATTTGCAATATCACAATCTATACTTAGCTTTCATAGTATATAGTAATTTGTACCCTGTTTTGGCTCTTGTTTTGAGTAAGTTGAAAGCATAAAACGGTATGTTAATATGTTCAGTTTATAAATTGTTTTCATGTAACATTGATACCACGTGTACCTTTTACTGCATGAACAGCTTTGTTTCCTGAAAAAGAATATTATTTGAACAACATATAAATTAGAATTAAAAAAAACAATGTCTGCTTATAAAGTTTGTTATTGAGATACTGTATTGTTATCTTGCTCTTGGTTTAATAAGTAATATTTTACTAAGTTATATTATGAAAATGGTTAATTTTTTGAGGTAAATTGATAAAAAACTGTAACAAAATAATCTTCAAGTATTAAATTTATGTAATACAACTTGACTCGCAACAGATGTTGTGATATTTGTACAATATCCTCTAACTGTTCATGAAAATAAATTGTGTTCATCTTGAGCTTCACCACTGTTCTTTATTTCTGATTTTGCTTTTAATTTCATTAGAAGTTAAAAAACACATTTTGAATTCTAAAACTTTACGAAACTGATAAAACTTTCATTGTGATATATATATATAGTTTTTACTCCCTAACACAGCCAAGTATACCATAAATCTCGTGCTAAAACTATTTTATTAAAAATTAAACTTTTTATCACAGCTATTGTTGGAATTTTGTGTGAAAATTAAATTCTGTATGTGATGCACCTGTAAGTAGTGTTCAATAAATATATATAATGTTCAATAAATGTTTTTGAGTTTTTTCAACATACTTCTTAATTCAGTTGAATGAAAAGTGATCGAATACAGTATCACCCGTGTGTCAAATGCAGCTTATTATGGAAGGTGGCAATTTGTAGTTATGTTAATTTTTTGTTCATGGTTACCAAAGACACATTAGAACAATTTTGAAGAGATTTTTATCGAAGCTAAAGCATCAATGACTTTGTTCTCGGGCTTCGTAACGAACTACTTCAGTATGGGCGATTCACGATTCGTTTCGACTTACATTTGCACTGATAATTGAATAGCGTTATGTTGTTAGAACACAGACATCAAGTAATGTTATTGTGGTTTCAAAACTGATAGTGAAATATATTCTTTAGTTGAAATACCTACTTGTGCTAATTGCAAATATATACGTTATTCAAGTTTTTTGCATGAAAAACTAACGTCTTTGGTTAAATAAAACTGTTTTTTTCTGAGTGCTTAGTTACGGAAGGTTGAACTGTGCAACCTAAAGTTTCACCTAGATGTTACTTCAGTGTTTACATAATTTCGGTCTAATGTTAGTGCGTTCGATTTGCGGATTTCAAACTTGCCCATACAGCCATTATAATCTGCGATCAATCCCATTGTTCCTTGAAGAAGAGTAGTTTCAAAACTTGAGGTTGGTAGCATTGACTGGTTGTCTTCCCTGTAGTTCATTACGCACTGTTAAGGCAGATAACATTTGAGTAATTTTGCGTGAAACGACACATAGTTTCATCAACCAAATTTAAAGTAGATTTTAAATAAAAAATTAAGCCTTTCACAATACCTATAGCTGTAACATAGGTTCGTGTCCGATCTAAAAATTTTCATGGTTTCACCAACTATGGATTATGCTTTTATCCATATGTCGTGTGACTTGTGTTCATAGTACTTTACAAATTATTTCTCTTTTTCCACAATTAGTGAATTAAACTAATGACATATAATAGGGGGGTCGTTGCTGTATGCTTATTTCTTTACTGTTTAACTTAGTGCCTCTGTTCCAGCAAAATGTATACATTCATCAAATTTGTCATGTAAAATATGTTTTGGTTGAACAGTTAGTAGTACGATGATATCACATTAATTGAGCGCCCTCTACTTTCACATTTTCAAATAAATCAAACACTTTTTAAAATGTATAATTATCACTTTAAATAAGACGTATTGTCTAAACTGACGTCTAGCTAATGCACTATCACTGAAATCAGTAAAAATAAATTTAAATCCTGCCTTATGTTCATAAAATGATTCCCGTGTTAGTGAAGTGTCATTTTGACCACTTATAGTGACAACCAGAATTGATTTTTAATGTCTTATCATTACTCGGTCTACACACTCGTGTGTTTTGTTGAAACATCAAAACATTTGATACTGTAGATCTTATCAAACGATTGGGTCAAATGTATGTATGTTTGTGAGACTTTCTAATTACTAACTAAATCCACACCATCCGACTGGTAATCGTTTATGTTCTAGCATCTTGGACCCTATTGTGTAAATTGCAAAACAATTTCCAACGCCAAGGTAATGAGTGATTTAATATAATTAAATGTGCAATGCAATCTAGTAATTGCAAATTTAATTTTTTGTCATAAGACGTAAATATAACTCATATGTATGACAATTGTGTTGAATATATGTGTTCTGTGCAGTAAAACTACAAACAAGAATTTGTTTAGGTTGACAAAAGAAACAAAAAATATCCTTCCTGCATAGTAAGTTATATATAAGTGTCATGAACTGAATCTGTTGCTTATTCCAGGAAATAAAACACGGAAATGACCTTATCCTGGAAATACAAGCTCTACATATACATGATAATAGCCTTCATAACTATATGTAAACTTGTGTTCGTATTGGTAGTCAGTGTAATGATATGTAATGTATCTATTGTACTTTCCTAACATAAGCCGTTACTAATATAGAAATGCCATTTTGTTAAGTGCATGTGTGTGACCTGCAGTTGGAAATTGATATCGACGTGATTTAGGCTACTTAGTATTTTTCAGTTCTACAAGATTATGTTTTCGGCCTGGTTATATTTAGTGATTCCTAGTGTATTCCTTTTCGCAGAAGGTAGGTTTTTAAGATGGTTTTATTTGTCAGTGTATTGTTTGTTTTTTTTTAGTTTGGCGCAAAGCTACTCGAGTAGGCAGTACTTACACAAACATTTAGTTTAAATCTTGTTGATCTGTTGGGTGTTGAGGAAAGTCACACCAAGGCTGAGCTTGCTGTTGCTAATTCGTGGAATGTTAGGTAGAAGAAAGGTAGTTAGTCAACATTACACACATTCCAATTCTATGGAAAGGACTTATCCATATTGCTGCTAAGATATGCTTATTACTGGGTCCCATACTGCAACTAACTTATTTATTGTAAGTTCCCATCTTCTAGCATGCTTATCACAGCAGAGCTTTAATTTATTCTTAAATTTTTGGGTAGTTTTAACCTTTAATTTCTGCTTTTTTCCTAACCATTACCTCAAGTTAATCACATATGCTGACACTTTTCGTGACTCGGCATTTTAATAAATCTACTTAACCCTTATCATCTGGTTACATAATAACTGAAAGTGAGAAAGTCCCGTTATAGAATGAGGGACTTCTTGATATGCAAGTGTAATGAAAGGCAATATCGTATTACAGTCAACATGATTCTCCAGTACCATATAGCATGATATTACCTGTTACATTTGCTCCCTCAGATATCTCATTTGTTTGGGATCTGTGCTTTCTTAGAGATCCACTTTGACGCAACTTTGTTATGGCTGTATTACTTGCATTTTGTTTTCCCTTCTTATGCCTTTCTACTTTATATAGGTTGTAATTAAGTTATTATTATGTACTTATTCCTATCAGCAGTTGGCTTATGGGGAACGAAAACATAACAAACTACTGTTTATTATTACAATTAAAGAGACATAGATTTATAACTATCTTGTTCTTGCTGATAGGATATTACTTTTTTCCTTCACCGATATTTCGTTTCTCTTGGTATTATTTTGATATCATCCCTGTCTATCATTACACTCCTCTTTCGTTTCAGCTAGAATCAGGTGCCAACATTCCATCATACACTATCTCTACTAGAATCAGGTGTTCAGCCAACATTCCATCATACACTAACTCTACTGCTGTCTATATTTGATCCCAACTATCTGTTACATCCATCCCATTAGATTTTGCGCCTCAAACTGTTTCCACCAATAATAATAATTCCGCCTAAGTTTAGTTACTTCTGTTTCCTCTACTACAGTTTCATTCGGACATTTATCCAAATTCTTACCTTCTAACTGCTATTCAGATATTTATTCTTGACTTATATTCTATGCTTCTACAGCAGCCAATTCGTCATTATTTGTATTGATTACATGATAATATATTAATTTCACTAATTCTACAGATGAATGATTTTTATAAAAAATTAGAATCCGCCTCCTCCTCCATTACTTTACATTTAAAATTATTTTATAGCCTTCCATATTATGAATTTGTATTTCATGCAATTTTAAAAATATATTTGTTATTATTAATATATCTAACAATATCGAACCAGCAACTATAGAAAAAAGTTCCATTTATTTTGTGTGTCCCCCGCTAGTACAGCGGTAAGTCTACGGATTTGCAACGCTAAAATCAGAGGTTCGATTTCCCTTGGTGGGCTCAACAGATAGCCCGATGTGGCTTTGCTATAGGAAAAAACACACTCCATTTTTTTGTGAATGTTATCAATATTAATACGTAGCAAATTCAAAATGTCATCTTTAATATATAACAATTTGTGTGTAATATAATTTATAGTTTCTTTATTTTTACAATTTATGAGTATATTCACTATTTCTTAAATTGGCATCCATAGATTACAATAAATTGAGTTATAAATTTCCAAATTACAGCCCAAGTATAATTTTATTACACTCTCAGTTTCTGATTTTCTTACAAGCACATTACCATTTTGTGTCCAAATAAATATTTTGTTTCCCTTAGTGTTGTTCTTCCCTTATAAAACAGTTCTCTACAAGTAGCTGTTAGATTTTCATTTATATAACCGTTTGTGTTCTTCCATATTTTGTTAGGTTTTACTTTGACCAATTTCTTATTTTTCAACCATTTGTTTTTATCCAAAACCCTTTTGAGTTTAACTATCTTTTTATCTGGTATATTAATCTCTTCAATCACTTTATGTACAATATCTTTCAGTTCCCGATTATCTTGTATCTCTAAATTAATTCTTCGTTCATACTGTTTCAGATCATTAACTAGAGCTAATTATTTTTGAAGATAAATCACTATTTTCAGTGTTATAAGCCTTTAGAGTTTCAACCCAATTTTCCAATATCTTGATACCTTTCACATATTTGCTTTATATTAAAGATATTTCATCATTCTTAGCTGACAAAAAATTATGGATTCTCTGATTTATATCCATTTTTATTTCTTCTAACATTTTTAATTTTTTGTTTATAGTTTAGGACATAGTAGCTACCATTGGATTATATTAATCATGTTCAGTAACACCCAGATGTAGCTGAGATTTTAGGATCTTCTCTTGACCTTCAATATGAGTATATTTTAACGAATTCCTTGTTTTAGACCCCAAATGGCACAGTAGTATGACTGCAGACGTACAATGCTAGATTCCGGGATTTGGTACCAGTGGTAAGCAGAGCAAAGATAACCTATTGTGTTGCTCTATGCTTAACTTCGAACAAAGAAAGGAATGATTGTTTCTGTAATCTTTTCGTTTACTACATTTCCGTTGCTGCTTGCTGATGAAGTATATTTTCCGTCGTTGAATAAACCAGAATTTTCCTATCATTTACTGCTATCTTAAAAGCGGTATGACAATTTTTCTGGCATTAATTTACAAGTTACTATTAATGTTATAAAAATTTTCACTAGTTTCTGTTCAGATGTAAACTTGTACGATATGCTAGATTTGATCATTAGAAGTAATCCCTGGTGATAAAATGCAATCGTGGGTGTTCAATCATTCTATGGCTAATGGTTAACAAGTAGCTAAGATGCCAGTGTATGCTTTGTGTATGTATCTCTGTTTAACGAGTTAAATACAACAACAATATCATTGAATTGAATGATCTATTTATTATTAATACACAAGAACTTTCTTTTTGTAGCCGTCTTTAGGATGGAACAGGAAAGGTACCGCCATTTCTCGGGATTTTTCCGGTAAATGGCAAAGAGCTAAGATTTGTGGTCTATCATAAACAATACTTCACTGATTGCCTGATATAGCCTAATGTTTAGGGCACTCGACTCGCAACCTAAGGGTCACAGGTTTGAGTCCTGTACCCGAACATTTTCGCATAGTCAATCCACTATTCATTGATAAAGAACAACCCAAGAGTTGGTGGTGTGTGGTGTTTACTGATTTTCTTCTCTCTGTTCCGTCACTTTAAAATTAGAGACATATTGCGAATAGCCCTCGAGTAATTTTGCACAAAATTGAAAATAAACTAACAACAAGATTCCTTGTTGCCGTAACTAAATTCCCTAGTTTTAGGTACTTGAACAATGCAGTTGGCAACAAATGACACTGTACTTTGTTCATCTGGGGATGAATAGTTTCACTGACATCCTAGTTCATGTATTTGGATGTTCACACATCCTTCACCATCTGACCTGAATTTTACAACCCCCACACTAGTAGAATAAATTGTGCTATATCTGAGTTGTATATGAGCACGAGTGAAGATGACTGGGTTCCTGCCTTTCAAGAGGCTGATAGCTCTTTTAGTTTTGTTAGAGCTATCATCACCATTAAAATAGCCAGTCTAGTATTACATAATAAGCGTATGCTCCAGGGCGTTTTTAAAGTTCGTGATATCTATCTCTTAGGCCTATTCAGATCATATGTCATCTAGTAATTTGAAGTGTATTTTTCTCACTCTTTCTTCAGTTGCTGCATGAGGCTAGACAGTGGCTAATATTTCTGTTCAAGGAGGCAAAACTTTCATTGAACATTACTACTTTTAGTGAATAAATATGTTTACCTATCAAGCCTGACCAATTCTTGCTCTAGAAGAGAATAATGCTTACTTACGTGGCCTTCTCAAAGTAAACCTTTGAAATCATGGAAAGAGGTCAATGTGAATATAGTTGCACGCGTATGTGTACACTGTGGCTGAAAGTCTTCAATAGATGAGAATGTTATCACAGAAGCAATTTACATCCCCTTTGATGGCAGTTATGGACTGGTCCAGCTTTCAATCATTCTTCACTAACCTATTGGATAGGCACCTGCTGTTAGCTTTTGCACCTGAATGTACTTTCCAGTAATTGTCACATATATCAGATAATCCAGGACTGGTCTCCTTGTCATAGCTCATGATGGTCTCAGCCTCTCTGTGGTACATCAATAAGCTCAATATCCTCATCATTATATGAAGAACTATAGAATTCCAGCCTTTCTCTGCGAAATACTTCCCAAACCAAACGGGTATAATTTAGTGAATATTTTTATTGAACACCCAGATTTTAACTTAAGAAAACCCAATGAGAACATTCATGAGTTCCCCATTACCAGCCATTTAGGATCACCGAGAAATAACTAAGCTTCCATCTAAACCTGAAAAAGAACCACATTTCAAAAGCCTTGCATGATAATAAAGGGTTTCTTTTAACGTTAGATGATACTGATAAGATGGTGATGCAAATATAAATCAATTAAAAACTATAAGTCCCATTCTGCAGTTGATATTGTGACTTTCCCATTGAACAAATGAGACTCGTGAGTTAGTTGCAAGTCAGTGACAAGTTTACATTAATATTAACTACAACAAGGGTCAAAAATGTAAAAAAAAGCTAGTTTCTGCCTGTGCTTCAGCACATGGTTTAGATTTATCACTTCAAATCATGCCATCAGAGATATTTCTTTTAGGTTTCCATTTTTATTGTATTAGTGGTATAACCATAACAATAAGACTGTAAGCCCCAATGTTACATCATGTAACATGATGCCTTGCACTATGTTCTGCAGAAGAGCTGACAACTGATACTATTCTTAAGTCTTGAAAGTAATCACAGACTTTAGATTGTATCTGGATGAAACCTGAAACTACTATTGTTACATTTGCTACCTTGTGCCTCTGCTTCAACACATGGTTTAGATTTATCATGTCACCAATGAGTACCTCACTGTAATCGTCAGAAGATATGAGCCATTTCTGATGAATTGAGCATCTCAGTTCATCAAGAATGCTAAACAACGTCTTTGTCTAAAATATCAAACACAGCCTAATAGTCTTCTCAGTATATTTTGCTAGCTGGTATTTCTCTAGTTTCTCACCTGATTATATTCCAATAAACATAGTGCACCATTTACATCTCACTCCTCTCCTTGAACATAGGTAACTCAAATTAGTGCCTGGTGGTTCCTCAGCTAGTTAATGAACACCTTGGAGTCCAATGAAAATGCCTCATTAAAGTTTTATGATATTCAGGCTGTTTTGCTATCACAATCTAGCTTTTCAGTAATGTCGAGAAAACCCACTTGTAGATAAATATATATGTAAAAATGGCTCGTTTGGGTTGAGAAAATTTTTTACGTAGAGGAGTGAACAACGTTTCGACCTTCTCCGGTCATCGTCAGGTTCACTGAAAATTTTTTACGTAGAGGAGTGAACAACGTTTCGATCTTCTCCGATCATCGTCAGGTTCACATGAACCGTTTTTACATATATAATCTAGCTTTTCCACCTTATGCCCTTTCATGCACAAGTCAGCCAGTAGAGGTTGCATAAAAAAGTTTGAATTTCTCCTAGCTACCTATCAACCTTTCAATTGGGTTTTATTTATTTTTAATTTCATACAAATTTACTGGATGTCAATCTGTGCTAACCATTCCTAATTTAGCATCCCAGTTCTTGCTGGGCTAGAGTAAAGATAACTAGTTAACACTCCTGCTAACAACTCTTAGGTTACTCTCTCAACAATGAATAGTGAAATTGGCGTCACATTATAACGCCCTCATGTTTGGTGAAGGAGATTCAAGCCTGCGACAAACAAATTGCAAATTAAGTACCCTGAGCTCCAGGCTATGTCAGGCCCGCAATCTCTCAGTCAGAAGGACAAATTAATTAAATTATCTTCACAATTGCTAGCACAAGTTCTTGGTCTGATAAAGCGTCTCTCCTAGTTCTTGTCATATTCTCTAATCATGCCACCATCTCAGTCACAACTTTCTCCTGTCTATTTCACGTTCTGTATGTTTCATATAATACATGTTATTGAGTATCACCTTTTATAAACGTTCAGGCATTAGAAAACCAAATAGAAAATAAGCATTAAATAAACTCAATAATAAACATTTTTTGAAAAGTAATGATTATTCATTATAATGTCTTGAAAGAATAACATGTAATTTTGTTACAAAACAAATAGCACAAACTAATAACTCTATGAAACACAAGTTTTGTTTCTGGATAGTATGTGTTATTTCTTAATTGCTTATGTTGCAAAAGTACAGAACATGGCCATTATTCACTTCAAACTTTACTTTTGTGACCTGGATAATCAAATTTAGAAATTAACCTATTTTATATGTAAAAACGGACAAATTTGCACATTTTCATTTACATAAGGTCCGAATAAAACAACATGTGAATAAAGATTTACATGTATTTATACTAAAACTATACAAAAATCAACAGAAATGTTAGAAGTGAGTAGTTTTTTTGAGATTTGCGACTTTAATGTAAATCACTTTCACGTATCAGTCCCCAAATACAGTTTCTTATCGTGTTTTCGTTATAAGCTCCCAGGTTTCAAAAGTAAAGTTTGAAGAGAAAAATAGATTTTTTTCGTTCACTTTAGGCATAAGCAATTGGGAAATAACACTTTCTGCCCAGGAACAAGAAAAAGTAAAAATGTTGTTACATTGTGTAATTCACACATTGTTTCACAAAATACATGCATATGAACGTGTAAGAATGTCAAACAGAACCGATCAACCACTCATAATTTCATGTGTCCCCATTCGCACACACTGTCAAATTAGTAAACACCTTCTGTCTATTGATAACTTCAAAATCAAGATCTTGAAACTACAACCTTCCTTTTTAAAGAGAGTCTGTCCATCTCAAACTAACATTCAAGACAAAATAACAGCCTCAGTTCCTTTCAGATATATATTTCTATAAAATCATTTTATTAAATTATTTTCTTACTCTTAGCAGAATTTGTATATTTCTTCCTCACTGTATATTTTATATACATTTGTTTCACTCCATATTCTTAGTAAAATTATAATGAATTATTTTTATCTAAGGTTTGGATAATCTGTGTTAAATTAACATTATTCTTTCTTATCATATAAATTTTTCTTTTTTTAATTATATAATTAATATTAATATATGTCATGTCTTGTCTTGATAATTTACTTATGTGCTTATATCATTTTGTTTTCTGTATTTTTTGGGGCATTATCTATCTTGTGTCGACTACATGCAGCATAATTAGTTATATATTACTTTATTCTAATGGCCACAGACGTTATAAAATGTGATAGTAAGCGATGGCTTACATGTCCTTCTCTAGTTCATCCGATTAATTATAACTATTCCTTTTGTAAAGTCAGAAAAGGATTTATTTATTAACAAGTGGTATGTGTAATATGCAATATGTGGAACAAACGTTTAATACTTTATATATTCTCATCAATCTGTATAGATCTAAAAGTAAGACTAATGTGGTGAAACCAGTTGAATTAGAATATTTTAGAATTCATCTTTTGCTACAATGGTGAATAAATTTTTGTAAATTGTGAACATAGAAACAGAGAGATTACAAATATATATATATATATTTTTAGTATAAAACTTTATGTCTTTACGCTTTAAATGAAGACTATAACGATACCACAGCTGTAACTTTAAGTAATAATAATAATAATTGTATTGGTAATTTCTTTCGCCTACGTGGTATCAATAAAAACAAAAGGCACAAAAGAAAAGTTAGAGGAAAAGGTTTGCTTTGAAATTAAGCGCAAAACTACACAAGGAATTATCTATGCTCTGCCCACCACGAGTATGGAAAGCCAGTTTATAGTGATGTAAGTACAGATACATAGCTCTGTATGACTGAGGAGCAGAAGAAGAGAAAAATGTGTTGAATTTATTCAGTTTTGTACAGATTTAGATGGTAAGTTTTATATACTTCCTAATAGTCGTATTTACATCTACAAGAACATACATAAACAAATATTTCAAAATTTAAATTATTAGAAAAATCGTGATCTCATTTAATTTTTAAAAAATTGTGTTAAACATTTAATCTTAGATATTATAAAATTTAGACTTAAGCTTAATAACTTAAATGATAAATTTAATGAAGTAACAAAAGAAATCGTTGTATATAGTATATAATTTTAAGCTTGAGATTGTTAATGATTTACAAATTTCTAAAACTTTTCATGATTCTGCAACAAAATATATGATATTTCCTCTAAAACGTCTAAAACCTGTTATCAGTTTTAAATACGAAATTCCAATAGGACCTTTCATATATAATTGTAAAAAATTTTAAATTCATTTAAATATACATAATATGCACAATTTACCCTGTGATTTTCATTTAAATTCCTTGGCAAACTCTTTTCATAAACGCGTTATTACAGGTCATTTGGATACACTAAAAGGTAACTCTTTTATGAAGAATCTTGGAAGAAAGTGGTAAAATTGAATAGCTACAAAATGTAAAGACAGATATATTAAATTTCATAAATAAAAAAAAAATAAACGATTATATTCTCAAACTTAATTATTCTACACTTTATTCTTAAATTGGTTTCTAAAATGCAGATATTATGTGATTAATAGAGTTAAGGATAAGTTAACTTTTATTAATTTCACAGAAATATCCAATAAATATAACTTTCTCCAATTTAAATTTAAAATTGGTAAAATACAAGAAACATATATTATCGAGCCTATTGATGAAACAAGCTGTAATTTTGGTTTTATCTGTAAACGTTTTCATGCACAACTTGTAAATAATGAAGTAAATACTACACAAACATTTCAGTTACAAAAAAGTCTGAAGATATCATCATTAACAATTTTTTGAAAGCTATAAAAAAATTTGATGACAGATAAATCCATATTCATAACTACCGTATCTATATGCTGTTCTTAAACTACATAAGTCTCCCATTAAATTTTGTTTTATTTCCAATCCAGTAAACACTATAGTAAAACAAACTGTTGTTTTATTAAATAAATTACTGATCATTTATTTCTTAAATTACAACAAAACACAAGTAATAAACATGATTTCTCGATAATTAAAAATGAACCTGTCTTAAAACATTAGAAAATATAAATAAATCAACAGATAATATACAAACTTATGATTTTACTACTGTATTTACAACTATACCACTTAACAATTTGGCAATGGTGATTAATTGATTAATAAACCAATTTATAAAAGTACTTATAAAGATAGGAAAACAAACTTTTACTGCAACAGTTTCAAAAATATGTTCAGGTTTTGCATATATAATTACACATGTATATATTGCATTTATTTTGATGAACATATTTATAAAGAAACAGTAAGTGTACTAATGAATGCTAATTATTCAAGCAATGTTGCTAATTTATATCTTTACTGTTACGAAAATATATTGACAAATACTTTTTCAAATCCAGAATTATTTTCTCTAACTGATAAATATATTGATGATTTAATTAGCATCAATAATCCATTAATAAATAATTATAACGGTAATATTTATCCCACAGTGCTGCAAAGAGAAAACACTTCTGTATCAAATACTGAAGTACAATATTCACATTTAGATATTAAATAAATTAATCATTAGTGTAATATTAATATTTATGATAAAATAAATTATTTTAGATTTCAAATTTGTGGACTTCCCCTGCCAAACAGTAATCTAATAAATAGTGCTATACAGAGCATTATAGGCCCAGTTAAGGTGCTCGACTGCCAACCTGAGAGTGGCGGGTTTGAATTCCAAACATGCTCGCCCTTTCACCGTAGGGGCGTTTTAAAGTGACCGTCAATTCCATTGTGCGTTGGTAAAAGAGTAGCTCAATATACAAAATATGTATGTACATCTCAAAATAGCAGTATAAACAAAACCATAATAAATACACTAAGCAATAATTTCAAACTTTTGTAAGAGAAGTTACTTATTTGGATTGTATCTTGTAAAGGTATAATAATGTAGATGTGTCACTTTTCCTATTACGTAATTCTTGTAGAACATTAAGATCTTGATATTAGCATGGATGGGTGGAGGATGGGAAGTATATCTACAGTTTAGGTTGGGTTTGTATAGTGATATCTTAACTTCGTGGAATTATGCACCAGTATCATTATGGGAGCTGGAATGCCAACTTGGACACTTGTACTATTTCCCCTCCCCCATTAATGTATGGATTCCAATTATCTCTTCTTAATTTATTTATTTTATTTATTTTATATATTTTTGAACAGCGACCTACCCACATCTGGCTGCAGGCATCGAAAGGTGGTAAGGATGTGGGACGTTGTGGGCTAGAGCACCCACATCTGCTTTCTCTCTTTTTATATTCTGTGAGGCCTGCGACACTGACGTTAAATTTAATGGACGGAATACTCCAACGCATTTGGGTCTTACTTCCATCAGTACCTCAAAAACCAGGACACAGTTCATAACTACCTGTCTCATGGTGTATGTCTAGGTGGTGCATGTTTGTTTTGTAGCTGCGAACTTTTTCTTTTATTCATATTCTACGTAAAATTGATTTTCTTTTTCGTCTTCTCAATAACAGTTCAGTTAATTTGGATATGATGTGTCAAATCCACGCTAATCTATGGTATTATTATTATTTTTTTAGTGGTTAGGGATCTTGACTCGTAATTTGAGGGTCGTGAGTTCGAATCCCAGTTGCACCACACATGCTCACCATTTCAACTGTGGGGGCGTTATAATGTTACGTTCACTCCCATTATTCTTTAGTAAAAGAGTAGCTCAAAAGTTGACAGTGGGTGGTTATGACTAGCTGCCTTCCCTCTATTGTTACACTGTTTAAATTAGAGACAGCTTATGAAAGTTTCCGCGAAATTTAAAAACAAACAAACAAATACTTTGTTTTTAGTTATATACTTATCTGTTTATATGTCATATATATATATATATGTTGTATCAACGTTTGAAATGATATCTAATACTTGTAGTATTTAGGTACGTGGATAACTTAACAGGTAAAACTTGTAACAGCAATAACAAAAAATAAAATAGAAAATAGTTGGTATAATTAATTTTGAGTTTTTTTAACTAGGTAAGAAAAAGAGACTAGCTGCATTGTAAAAACTTTTAAACAAAGACAATGTTTAATACTTAAAACACAGAACAAGAAGATATTACTCAGTTGAAAGACAGCCATAGGATGAAAGATCTACATGACACTCACTCGATCTAGAGAGAGGTATTTGCCAGGAGAAATTCTCAATCAACATAAAAGAGTTGACTGCTATGTAAGGAAAACAAAAGAATACTATCACCCACGTGATAGATAGTAATTTTAAAACAAAAATATGAAGGATATAACCTTCAGGCAGTGTGAAGTATCTACATAATCGACATTATTACAGTATTGCGTGTTAAACCACATTGGCTTCCATTGACTTCTTTCATGAGAAAAAGATACTTCCATATTTTACCCCTGAAAATAGATAACTATAACAATGGCAAGTTATACACATGCCATAATCAGTTGTTCATTGTTAAAACTTGTATGCACTATCAACTCCTCATGTGGATGGAAATAGAACATTTTAGGTATTCTTGTTCATTTATCTATAATAGAAATAAAACCATTTATTTTGTTTCACGTACAGCACTGGAAATTTTTTTATAGAGAACAGTATCTATTATAGATAGCAAAAGAACTAAACATACATTGTTTGTTCACTTGAAACAGGTAATTAAGCTCTAAAACTTGTACTAAAATATGAAAAATTAGAGGAGTGAAGATATGTTCCCACACTATATTATATAATTCATTCACACCTTTCATTAACTATCTAGCTAAGTGTGAACATAAACAGAACTGGAACCCAACCTACAAACATTTGATAACCTTAACGGCAATATTAATACAGTTCAATTTGGGCCCGTTCTTTCTTCTCAACTTGCAACTGTAATGACTTAAATAGTCATGAATTGTACCTTTCCGTTATCCAGTATAGAATATATCTTTATTAATATGTTTCCAGGTAGTCAATCTAAATTTTTTTTGCGAGTGTACTACATCGATAGTATTACATTTTTGTTAAGGAAGTCTAATAAAAAACATTTAGAGACAGAAGAAAGGTACGACCAAAAAAGGATCAAACGTGCGACTAAACGGAATGAAATCAAAATTAACAGTCAAACTAGTAGCTACACTTATAGCATTGATAATAATTTTAAAGTAAATATTCTTTAGTTACTTAGCTAAACCACGTTTTATTGTTCAACTTTTTACATGATAGTGGATAAAACGAAATACGCTACCTGACTAATTAAAGAATGAATATTTGCTGAAAAATTCTCATCAGTGCTGTAACTGTAACTACCAGTTTGCCCGCCAGTTTTGATTTCATTCCTTTAAGACAACCACTTATTCCTTACATCTTTTCATCACATCTAAGGTGGTGTTCATTCAAAGTCATGACTTTTTGTCATTACACACCAACAAACTACACCAAGTAAGAAAGTGACACTCGATAGTAACCAACATCTGCCTTAGGATCTCAACCCTATTATTCGGAACAGTCTTTAACTTTATGAAACCAACAAATATTCTTTAAAATATATGGAGTTAGTTTTACTTCTCTAAAAAGTGTTAATAGTTTTCTTTATGCTAATGTCATGGAATTTAGCTTAACAGTTTCTTATCATCACCCTCATACACTTCTTGCAGCCGTATTAAACATTATTATTTAAGCTATTGTTTAAGCTAATATTAGGTGATGCTAAACACACACTAATTAGGATAATTTAATAAAATTTAGTAAATTTAAGCTGAAAAATTATCAATGAATAATCAATAATAACCATCCACCCCTATGATTATTTTGAAAACTTGAGCAAGAAACTGCTAATCTAGTTTGGTTAGCCTAACCAATACTTATATATTTACAATCCCCCGCTAGTGCAGTGGTAAGTCTACCGATTTAGGTGTTCGATCAAGTGTTCGATTTCCATTGGTGGACTCAGCAGATAGCCCGATGTGGCTCTGCTCTAAGATAACACACACATA
Organism: Tachypleus tridentatus; assembly: GCF_004210375.1. Lineage (NCBI taxonomy): Eukaryota > Metazoa > Arthropoda > Merostomata > Xiphosura > Limulidae > Tachypleus > Tachypleus tridentatus. Next base: position 54,844,010 of record NC_134837.1, on the reverse strand, counting down.
CACATATATCTGAACAACCTTTAACCTTATAGGTTTGCTGCTCTTAATCAGCCGTCTTTAATCCGAATGAGAAGAACTGAAAACTGTCCACTTTCACTCTTAAATGAAGCTGTAGTAAAAACGTTATATCGGTAACTCACGTGACTTTTGGAGTAGGCGTGCGCAAAAATTTCGTTAAATTTGAACGGTTTTTGTTGAATAACTTTGTGCACTTAGATTATATTTATAACAAACGAGACTCTCAAATGTAGGTTGTAAAGATCTAACAGTTTACTAAATTTGAAAAAAAAAACACCAAAAGTTAAATATTTTTTTCAATGAAATGAAGTTTCCGTACTATGGGTGAGAAGAATAAAAAATAAAAAAACACTGGAAGATACTCAACCGAAACTGGTGATGTTGTGTCTGAGATATTCCTAACAGATTACCTTGAAATCTGGTATTCAAAATAATAGTCCAAAACACCACATCCACTGAAAATACGTCTGAACAACAGAAGAGGGAAAAATCACTAAACTATCATTCCTGTTAATAACACACATGTGTCATACATGTTGTTGTTGTTTTTTGCCGCAGGACAAACTACAGTCTGTATTGATGTTGTCAGTTTGTAAATATATACTAATTCTTTTCCTCAGATAAAGTTTGCTTGTGCCAATAACTAGAAACTAATATCACTTCTAGCCTATGTCTGACTTCCCTGGCCAGAATATTATAGATCGTTGTACAACAGGATATGAGTTAAAGGAGGTTTTTTTTGGAAGTTGGCATATGTAGCTTCAGATTTTACATGCCATATATATTTTTTTTAATTTTAGCAGAAAATCAGAATTCATCTTGTTTTTGTCCTGCGTAAAGATTATGTAATTTTATTTGGCTTTGCCTTGTGTGGAAAAGTGTATAAAAGCTTTTCTCCCTAGCAGCCAGTAACAGTCAAAGGAAAATTATAAGCTGGCCAATAAGTGTGAGGACTTGCACAGTTTCTATAAGCATAGATTTTATTTTACTTGTTAATGTATGTTTGTGTTTCTTTCCTTTGATGTTCGTGTTTGTTTTATTCTCTGAATAACATTTCAGGAATCTGCATTTTACAGAAACTTTTTAAATTTATCTTCTGAATACCACAAAACTAAATTTTAAAAAATAATTAAAAGTTTAAAAAATTGCGAATACAGATATTTTCGTAGAGTACGTTATAAACGATTTTAATATTTTATATTTTCACATCATAAGTTTAAACCTAAGTTCACAAGCCTTTTCTCCTGTGATATTCAAGTATATTAATATTGGAGAGAGAAATATCAAGCATCTATAAAACAAGTTTCAGAAATATTTCGCAGAGATTAATTTCAAGAATAAAATAGACGCATAGAAATGTGCAAATGATGCTGTTTTTATACAAGTTTTTAAATTTAATATCTGGTTTCGTAGTTTATGTAGTAAAGCTTCAACTAGCTGCTGAGGTAGAGAGGATCAAAACACATATATACCAGCCAAAGAGAGAAATCATGAAACATCATAAATCATGTAGATATTTATATTGTTATGTCAGAGAAGAATCCTTTGTGATATCCTAGAACTTTTACATTTCCTGTGTCAGTGATAACTCCAAATAAAAATACTGAAGAGATAAGCTCGCATCTGGTACTATTGTATATAAGTCTCTATATTACATCTTGGAGTTACTATGTTCTTTCTTCATAAAGGAATGATATAGAAATAGAGCTAAGTCAATACAAGCCTACATAAAAGCATTACAACCAAAAATACATATACTAAATTGTCCATTTAGATCAACCATATCAAATATAGAATGTTACAATTGTATTACTAACGAAATTCATGATTAATAATTTAAAAAAATTTATGAGTAATCTGTATACCTTGAAAGGGCAGCCTTGAACTGGATGATAACATTAAAGAGCTAAATTTCGATCGAAATTTAGTAATCGCTAGTTTAGATGTAGAACTTCTATTTGCTAGTATGAATTATTCGCACATTTGTCTTCTAACAAGGAAGTAGTTCTGAGGGTATACCAAAAGAAGTATTTCGTACAATATGGAAAGTAGCAACAAACGAATCACACTTTTTGTTTAATGGAAAGGTATATGACTAAATAAATGGAGTAGATATAGGATCCAGTTTCGTCCATATATTAGTAAATGTATTTAAGTGGTATCAGTAGATGTGCCTCTGTTTTACAATATAATAACATTTTTTGTTATCAAACTTCAATTTTAAAGTTTTCTTCGTATTTCAGGAAGAAATATAATTAGACAAAGTGTTACACATTCTTTGAAAGTTATGTAAGGCCTAATTTAGGAATTTAACAGATAAGTATTAGTATATTGAAATCAGTTGTAGTTAAATATTAAAAGAACTTTAAGTCACTCTGAACAATAAAATAAAATTTCACTTGATGTATTGTTGTAACTTTTAGTGTTTAACTGTAAATGTTTGTCAGTGAAAGAAACGTGATAGTCTGTTTTATTTGTTTGTTGTTAAACAAAACTCTTCAAACAATTATCTGTGCTGTGCCTACCACGAGTATCTATCTCAGACATATCCCTGAGTCATTTCGGGAGAGGGAAAGTGATGTCTACCTCTAATTCTTTTGAAATTGTTTCACAAAATAAGTTATAAAATGTAATAGAATACCGTTATTTGAAACTATTTTTGGCGCTGAAAAAGGAGGTGCCAAAAAAGGTACAATAGAAAGAACAGACGATTAAAAATACTGCAGTCGCCTAAAAAGTAGATTACAGACAGTTTCATTTTATGGCATAAAACAAATTAGAACTTAATACTCTCTAAACCATTAGTAAAAAGTGGTCTTTACTTGCTTTATTAGGTTCTGTCAAGCAAATCGTACTCCCTCACAACGAAGGAAAGGCCAACAAGGACCTAATAATTGTAACTGTGATTGGTGTCGTCATTGTTCTTAGCACTTTTGCCTTTTGGATGTGTGGTATATGCAGTTTTATTACGAGGTAGGCAAATTGATTTATCTTTAAATATTATTTGTCGTTTAGAAATATAAAAACACGTGTGAAATCTTGTATTAATAGTTTTTGTATTATGATTTTATGGATGAAAAGTTCGTCATCTTGTTACATTTCATATATCACAGAATTTATTAAAAATAAATTTCATGCAATCTCAGAAGCTCAAGTTCCAAATAATCAGTAAGACTGAAAATTTGAATGAAAAGTTTATTTAATTTTATAATATGTCAATGACGATTTAGGAAAAACGATATTTTTATTAAATGATACTAAAACTCGGTGATAAAATTTTTAAACTGTTAGCTACAAAGGAAAACTTTTAAACAAAATACAAATATCTCATATATCGTAATGTTAAGCATTTGGGCCTCTCGATTTTAATCAAACACCAGTTATTTTTGCTAAAATGTGAACTGTACATTTTTAACGTAACTTTATTTCGTGATACAAGTTAGGGAAGGAATCGCGCAACATGCCGCTTAGGCTAGTTGATCAAGCTATAAATATATGTATGAAACATAGTTTCTTAGTAAGACAAGAGTTAGTTAGATAGACTAGATAGATATAAACTGGATAATTGTGAGTTTAGGCATAAATTGTTAAGAATACTGAGATAAGTGCTGCCACCTGTAGTTAGAATAACTCAAGGAGAACATTATTCATGACAGGAACAGGAAGTATTGTGATGTCACACTTTGTATTTTTTTTTGTACATGTGTACTCAATGAATAAACACCTATCAACAGGTTATGGGCCCAGGAATGCTCTAATAGTGCTTAAACAGATGAAACTGTTTTAAAATTGTTAGTACAAGTAATCCAGGAGACACTGAGGATTACTGTAGAACAGTTTTGGATGACAATCTTTGTTGGATAGCAAATATTTACGTGGATACTTTATCACAAGCTTTAGGTGATTCGTTTCCTTTGTCTGGAAGCCATTGTGAAATACCAAGATGAACTGTAAGTAAAATATTGATTGACACTCTATTTTCTCAAGTCATATAAAGGGAGAAATAGATCTAAATCAAAGAAAGGAATATTACAGTTGTGGTTGAAATAGTTTGACAATGGAAGATAAAATATCAATTGATAAGTTGGGAGAAAATAATTAGGCCACATGGACATTTTAAATGGAACATTTATTGAGAGGAAAAGGCCTATGGGACCATGTAACTGAAACAGAGGTATTTGCAGAGACAGCCAATGATCAAACAAGGGCATATTTCAACAGGAAAAGGGAAAGAACATTTTCAGCAATTGTTCTGAATATTCAAGGTGCATAACTCTATCTTGTCACCTCATGCGCAACTCCTAAGGAAGCATGGAATGTACTGCGTGGTCACTTTGATAGGAACACACTAGCCAATAAGCTATTCCTGAAAAAGAAGTATTTTCGATGTAAGGTGAAAGAAAGCATGACGGTCCAGGAACATTTGAAACAAATGAAGGAATTAACGGATCAGCTTGCTGCGGTTGGGGCGGAAATAGCAGAAGAAGATCAGATTGTTACCTTACTTGGTAGTCTGCCAGCTAGCTATGATACACTGTAACAGCCCTGGAAACCAAAATTGATGATATCTCATTAGAATTTGTGCAACAGGCACTGATTAATAAAGAACAAAAGAAGAAAAAGACCACATCGAATGAAACATCATCAACTGCATTAGCCACTCGTAGCAACTTCAAACCACATGGAACACAAGAAACAAAGAAAAGGGGTAACAGCTTCAAGTGTTACGAGTGTGGCAGAGAGGGACATATAAAACGCAATTGTCCAACACTGAAGGAAATGGTCCACAAAGCTAAGAATGTGGATATTAATGGGGCGGAAGATCATACTGATGGAAACAATGGTGTTGCCTTTGTAACAAACCAGGTTAAAGGAATACGAAATGGGGAATGGTTGGTAGATTCTGGTGCGTCTAGGCATATGACACACCAGAGGAACATATTATCAAATTCTCACAAGTTTAGCACACCTCAGCAAGTTACGATTGGTGATGGAAGAACTGTTGAAGCTCTTGGAGTTGGAAACTGTAAACTAGAAATGACATTTAAAGTCAGTAATTCAAAGCATATCACAATGCAGAGTGTCCTTCATATACTAAAATTAGCTAGCAATCTATTTTCAGTAGGAGCTGCTACTGAAATAGGAAATATTGTGCAGTTTGGAGTTAATTGCTGTTACATCTGAGGTAAATCAGGACAACTCCATGGCATGGGTACAAGAAAGGATGATGGTCTATACCAACCAGACTGTAAGACCAGTGTTACTGAGAATGCCTCAGTAGCCTCAAACAGCAGCATGAATGGCTTGGATATATGGCATCAACGACTAGAGCATGTTAGTGTTTCACAGTTACAGAAGCTTGCCAGGAGTGGAAATATAAATGAAATCAAATTCCAGAAGTCTGATGAAGCCAGTTTCTGTGAGGGCTGCACTGAAGGTAAAATCCACAGGAAGCCATTTAAGTCAGTGGGAGAAATCAGATCAAAGGGAAGACTGCAACTGGTACACAGTGATGTCTGTGGTCCTATGCAAACTCCATCTATTGGAGTTAGCAAGTACTTTGTTACATTTATTGATGATTACTCAAGATGCTGCAGAGTGTATTTCTTGAAGTCAAGAGGCATTCATCATGAGATGTGTGTAGCATATTGTCCAGAACAAAATGGCGTTGCTGAGAGAAGGAACAGAACTCTTGTGGAATCAGCAAGAAGCATGCTGTCACATACTAAGTTACCAAGAATGTACTGGGTGGAAGCTGTAGCTACTGCAGCGTATGTGGGTAACAGAGTATCCACATCGGCAATAAAAGATGGTAGTACGTCATATGAGAGATGGTGTGGGAAGAAACCAGATGTAAAACACATGAAAGTGTTCGGATGTCTTGCATATGCACATGTGCCAGATGCGTCAAGACAGAAATTTGACATGAAGTCTATGAAGGTACATTTCATTGGATATGATAACTGCACCAAGGGATATCGACTGTATAATGAAAAATCCAGGAAGATTTTCATACGGCGAGATGTTACCTTTAATGAAACAGAATTTGGTCAAGAGCCTGTGACAAATAAGTATATCTCATCAAGTGAACAGACAGTGGACCAAGAAACAGAAGTTAAAGATGAACGACCAGCAAGAAACAGAAAACCCCCCATTCGCTATGGTTATGATGAGTATGCTGATATGGCAGCAACAAATGAATCAGTTTGTCACACTGCAAACTTATGCAGTATGTTTAAGCCAAGCACATTAAGTGAAGCAATGTCAAGTGACAATGCAAAGGAGTGGAAGTAAGCCACAGATCTGGAATTTGAGTCTTTACAAGAAAATGACACCTGGGACCTGGTGGAATTACCAGTTGGAAGAAAACCTATAGGTTGTAAATGGGAATTCAAAGTTAAATATGGAAATACTGGATATGTAGAGAAATTCAAGAGTAGGCTGGTAGCCAAAGGTTACTCGCAGAATTATGGTCTGGATTACGAGGAAACCTTCTCCCTAGTGGTGCGCTATGCATCAGTTCGCTCCTTGATTGCATTTGCTGTGAAGAACAGCAAGAACAACTTGCAAATTCACCAGATGGATGTCATAACTGCATTTTTGAATGGAAATCTGGATGAAGAGATATACATGGAACAACCAAAACGCTACGCTGTTCCAGGGAAGGAAAACCTTGTGTGTAAACTGAAAAAATCACTGTATGGATTAAAACAGTCACCACGCTGTTGGAACAAATCATTTCATGAACAGATGATGGAACTGGAATTTGTTCAGAGTTCAGCAGATCCATGTGTTTACGTATGGAAGGGTGAAAATCTAGCAATAGTTGCAGTATATGTGGATGACATTATTTTGGTTGCTGATAATGATGATGAAATAATCACTATAAAGGAAGCATTGAAGGAAAAATTCCGCATGAAAGACCTTGGAAAGCTCCATTACATCCTTGGACTCAGTGTTGATCAGGATGAAAAAAATGGCTGTATATGGTTAAATCAAAGAAGGTATATCCAAAGTATGCTGGTGAAATTTGGAATGACTGAGTGTAAGGCAGTTGCAACTCCATCAGATGTAAACGTGAAACTGCAAAAGGATGGTGTTAGCACTCAGGTTGACCACAGTTTGTACCAGTCGTTGGTAGGCAGCTTTCTGTATGCTGCAATGGGAACAAGACCAGATATTGTATATGCAGTGGGAGCAATATTGAAATATTGTGCTCAACCCAACACAGCACATTTGACAGCAGCAAAGAGAATCCTACGTTACTTGAAAGGAACAGCTGATCTAGGTCTTAAGTTTGAAAAGGTACCAGGAGACATCATTACTGGTTACTCAGATGCAGATTTTGCTGGAGACCTGGATGATAGGTAGTCCATATTAGGAAATATCTTCATTCAAGCAGGAGCAGTAAGTTGGATTAGCAAAAAGCAATCCACGGTGGCCCTGTCCACCTCAGAGGCAGAGTATATAGCCTTGAGTCTTGCAGCACAGGAAACAGTATGGTTGAGAAGACTACTGCAAAAAATAGGTTCCGAAGTTGATGACCCTGTTCGTATCATGGAAGATAACCAAGGAACAATCGCAATGGCACAGAATCCAGTGGGTCATGCAAGAACAAAACACATTGATATTCGTTACCACTTCATTCGCCAATGTGTGCAGAATGGATCAGTAAAACTCGAATATTGTCCCACAAGCAGTATGACTGCTGATATTCTTACGAAGCCACTTGCTAGAAATGCATTTGAAAGGTTCAGAGATAATGTTGGACTGGCACCAATGGATAAATGAACCAGATAAAGTGACGATTATAATAACAGACTGAAGTAATTGTAAAACATTTAGAATAACTGTAAGATCATTGACAGTAATTGTAAGTTTGTGTAAAACTTAAAATTAAGTGGAAGTGTTAAGAATATTGAGATAAGTGCTGCCACCTGTAGTTAGGAATAACTCAAGGAGAACTTTATTCATGACAGGAACAGGAAATATTGTGATGTCACACTTTGTATTTTTTTGTACATGTGTACTCAATGAATAAATACATATCAACATAAATAAATTGAGATTATCATAGACTGTATTATAATAATAGAGTAGGAAATAAACAACGTGTCTTGTCAGTTTTTTTCTGAAGTAACTGAGTCAACCTGTGTGAACTTTGAAGAAGAGAAATGATTTTCAAAGCTCAACTGTGATACAACTGTGGTGATTGAGAGTGTGATGAAAATTTGCATATACGTTTAACTTGTTTTAATATATTATTTTAAAACAAGTGTAGTGTGTGCGGTTTGTTTATTATTGTATTAACAAATCAAATTACCTACTGTAAAGAAGAATCCATCCCATCCAAATATAAAAGAAAATTATTAGAAAAATATGTCCCATCCCTAAAACAGTGTTACAGATTTTGCTGGAAAGTTTCCTATGCAGAGCAAACTGAATCAATAATAATACAGATGGCATATAGAAACTTATCAGTTTCCTTCTTGCTTAAGCATAACACTAAATGAGTTTCTGCTTAAGCTTTTAGTAATATTTGTTGTAAAGAATGAAAAACTTGATCAATTAATATCTTCTTTAACTGTGCTTACAAAAAAGAAGACTTAACAGTTTTTAACATTTTACTCACTTGCATCATGATTATCCTCATCTGTAGCTATGGAAAAACAATGGAAATGTAAAATGTAGCGGATAGTTCTTTTTACATTCAATATTTATTTGTTTAGTTTTTGCTTTTTCCCATCGTTTGCCAGATGTAATTTTGTTGTGGTCCTTTTTTGTAATGGTAATAGATTTTTTTATTTTCCATTTTGACTAGAATACATTCCAGAAGTAATTCTGACTCATCTATTTCCGATAATTCACATATTGTTGTGACTGAAGATGTTCCTAATTCCGATGAGGTAATATATCTCAATTAAGCTTTATATCGGAGGTGATTCAACCTAATTTATCTTTATAGTTTAAAATATTAGACATGATTTAAGAAGATTTTTTGTTCCAGTATAGTGTACGGTATATGTTTTAGTAAGCAAGAACTGATTAATGTAAGTTATTTTGTCGCTCAGAAAGGCACATTGTTAAATTTATATTTCCACTTTTTATTTCTCAGGGAAACATTATTATGATACAAGCTTTCGTAAACATTTCATCAAAATGAATTAGTCTTGTATGGACATGTAAATCAATGAGAATGTTCAAAACAATTAAACTCGGGGTGTAGATGAGTTCGACCACGAGGAAGACAACGTCATATGGTACGTTCTGATGGCATCATGAACACACGTCCTGATGTCTTTAGTATAAAAACCATCGTACAAAATAATATTCAACTAGTTTTGGAAAGTCACACGGTATGTGAAGGAAAGTTCCAATGCCGTATAATTTCAATAATTGAGTATAGTTTAGATTTGTCCTTGAAATTCTTTCAAATCTGGCAAATAGATTTTAACACAAAATTCAAGGTTATATAGCAAAGTCATATCTAGCTGTCTACTGTGTCTACCGTGGGGAAACCGAACGCCTCATTTTATCCTTGTAAATCAGGATACTTACCGTTGTCCCAGCGAGTTAGTATAGGAAAACAATTAAGTAACACAAGAGGTTTACACACTCGTAATACGTTAAGAACTATATTAGATTATACTGAGTACTTTTTTTAGAATCAGATCTCCAAATAATTTAAATATTAATTTAGACATAATTACCGAAAGAAAGTGACAGTAGAAATTATTTTAAAAAAAATCCATAGATTTATGCGATACTTAACTGGCTTTTCAAAATGCTTTAAATATTTTGCTTATTGCTATAATATCGAAGTCTACATGCACACCAAATATTGATTACTAGTTGGAGTACTCATTCAGTGCACGGGGAAAATATGGTGCTCTCTTGGAGGTCATAGGAGGTCAGATATAAGCCTTGATTCTCTATGTCACTTCCTAGGAGACACGAACGATACATTCCAGATTTGCTAATAGTTGGTTTAGCGGATCATAATTCATAAGAGCGCGCACACATAAACAAACTTTTATCAAATAATAGTTTAGATTCCTTTGAAATGTTCCCGAGGCGCAAGAAACAAAACTGAACTTTATTCTGATTCACCCAAACTTAAACGTTTTTTAAACTGAGTTGAAAAGTGTATAATTTGAGACGCGGCATTAGAAAAAGTAATACAGTTAAAACTCTTTACTCCGGCACCGTTGGAACCTTACAAGTGCCAGATTACAGAAAATTTCTGACCACATAATTTGCCCCTTAGAACCCCTTATCTAAACATCTTATCCCTAAGCTTATCAGATTATTCTACATACTTATTGCTATGTCATAAATAGTAGAATAAAGCCTAAACAGCACTAACATAATCTTCCACAACTCTTGATTTCTTGGAAGACATAATGTAGGTTTAAAATACAGGCAAAATATAAGCTAAAACAAGAGTGTATAACCAAAACGCTCGACTTCAGATGTAAACAAGCCTGGTGCCTTGGCACTGGTAATAGCGTTGCCTTGATCGATTTTCAAACTAATGGTATCAGATAGTTCAGTTTGTGCTGGACCACTGGAGTTGCCGGACTAAAGAGTTTCAACTGCACTAAATTATTTCACTCGTACATTTCGTGCCCTTTGAGAATGTATTTAATTCGTCAAGATAGCATTTAATTAAACTGACATACTTTAAATCCTTCGGAATTATTTTCCTTTCCATAAAACAATTAACTAATTTGAATATTCTCGAACTTCGTGAAAAATTAAACCGTATATAAGTAGCTTCATTTAACATAAAGTTTGCTGAACTGCCATCAGAAAAAAACAATGAATAAATCGTTTTCATTTTATCTGTAGTATTTTAAGACCCCCGGTCACGAAAAAACCGACCTCCTCTAGGCTTCCGCCAAACTCTTAAATATTGTGTACCAGAATGCGCTGATTGGTAGAAATAAACTACTTAACTCTACTATTCAGAATCTTTTTTTAGATTTCAAATCCATATAATATGAAAAAATATACAACTATATATAAATCCAAAGGTAAGCAGCACCTACAAACATCACAAGTCAAGTAGTCACCTTTCTGTGTATATGTTCCTGACAAGGCATTTTACAGATTTAACTAATGAGTATATTTTTCAATCAGAAGAAGAAGCTTTGATGGATTGTATTATGAGATTACGATTACGTAGTCTGACGCTTTAAATCCGTTTTTCGTCTCTGACATTTTCCCCTAAATTTGGGTGTGTTTTTTTCTGTCTTAAAAAAAGGCCTAATGGTATTTCTTTGGTTTGCTGATCCAATCTGTGGTGATTAGCCTTATATAGGTGAAACTGCAGTCTAATGTAGAGGGTACAGCCAATCAAAGAAACCACTAGGCCTCTTTAACAAATACATAGTTCTTATGTATGTGAAATGTCTGATATTTGTTACAGTTTTGTATCTCAAAAACACATTGAATATCATTTACTTATATAATCAGAATTTCACTTATAAATGCTAAAATAGACGTTTCTTAAATTGGTAACAAAATCAGTCGAATATATTTCAAGTCATTATGAAAGTATACGAAAAATAGTTGACAATATGCAAAGTTATTTGTTTTTTTTCTCAGTACTTGGTTATACTATTGGTTGCAACGTATTCCAGATTATCTACAACAAAATATTATTTCTTGTAAGAAATATTATAAAGTAGGTAGAGAAATGTCTTAAACATTCTAGTTTAAAACAATCAGAGAAAGTACGTGGTTTTAATTGTTATCATAAAATCATCAACTTTAAACAATTACGTCCGTTTAAAAACATATATCTATAAAAACAATAACAATCACAACAGAAATTACAAATGTATTTGTTCAACAGCAAATATTTCATTCAATTAACGGGCCTAGCATGGCCAGAATGTTAAGACACTAGACTCGTAATCCGAAAGTCGTGGGTTCGAATCCCCATCACACTAAACATGCTCGCCCTTTCAGCCGTGCGTGCGTTATAATGTCACGGTCAATCCCTCTATTCGTTAGTAAAGGAGTAGGTCAAGAGTTGGCGGTGTGAGGTGATGACTAGCTGCCTTCCTTCTAGTCTTACACTGCTAAATTAAGGACAGCTAGCGCAGATAGCCTTTGTGTAGCTTTGCACGAAATTCAAAACAAACCAATATAGCAAGATGATCAATAACACGTAAGACACCTAGCACAACAAAACGGTTTATTTCTAACGTACCTCGATCAGACACATTATCTTGTCCCATGGTGGATCGGAGACAGCTTTTTAGTCTCTTGAAACAATTCAGGGGATGTTGTAGTCATGGGGACTGTTGCAAAGAGGCTTAACAGGGTGCACATGCAATGATATGGGTATTCCGAGGAATTTTTGTCATTTAGAGTCACAAAAGAATTTGCTAACCTATCTCTTTCAGATTTTCGCGAACACCTGATTTTCCATCTTTCGAAATCAGCTTTTATGCTGGTGAGAGAATTACTCGAACCTTTTTTCTAGAACTCTAAAACTGAATCAATGTCCGTATAAAGTTCTGTATTCTCAAGGTGTTGTAGCTTTACAGCCTTCTGCATGAAATCGTTGACTTTTTCTGAGGCTACAAAAACAATTATCGAGGTAGGTTAGATGGTAAATATCTCTGGATCGTCTATCATGAAGTTGGCCATTTGTGTTTGATGCTTAGCTTTTCGTGATATAAAGATAGTCTTAACACACTGTGGCCCTATCATAGTAAATATAGTGATGAAGTCTTTTGCTTCTGTTCAATACTTTTGTAAGTTTCTTTATATGATGTATAAAATCTAAAAGATCGTCATTGGGGTCTTGCAGCGCTTTAGATATGGGCAACAGGGGCTTCATGAAGTGTGCCATATACAAGAATAATAAGCCAGTGACATATAATAGCAGAAAGTAATTCTGAAACATTCGAAGAGCTTGTCAAGTCAGTCCACTCAGTTCTGTTTTTGATCGTGTACAACGGAGACCATATCAACAAACATGACCACTATTCCATCACGTTTCACTCAGTAAAGCTAGAATAATTCTTTGCTTAGAATTGATAACCTTTCCCAGTTTTGGTTTAGTTTAGCTGAGATTTTTGATGAGATTTGTCACTTCCTTGTTTGCACAAATGTAGTTTAAGGCATCACATATTTAAGCTCCAAGAGCAAAAACGAGACGTATGGTTGTAGAAATACGTTAAAATCATCTTTGGATAACTTCTTTGCACAACTGCTTAAGTTCCTTTTACTCGATGTTTCATATGCAGTACAACCATTGTAATTTTGAGCGCATATCTTCAACAGATCAAAACTTTTAACTTACATCATTATCAATTATGTCACCAACGTTAGTCCGATGTCCTATAATGATTTCTAGGTGAAGCTCACTGGCTCGGTTCTTGCGCTACCTTCCTCCAGTGGTTTAGAGAAAAGTCTGAGGAATTTTAACGCTAAAAATCACGTTTAGATATCCGTTTTGGGCACACCACAGATAGCCCAATGTGTAGTTTCGTGCTTAATAACAAACAAACTATGTTAGCAGTAGGTAAAAGGTTAATTGTCCAAGGCACCTCTCAAGTGTTTCTTTATATTGGAGAACTATATTCTAGAGAAACAAGGTTACCTTCATGCTTGATCTAAGTATATTAAGAAAACGTACTAATAATCCTTTGCCATTTCACGCTGTCAGATAAACTATAGACAATAGTTGTAGACTATAGTATTGTACATCACACGAAAAGTAAAACCTGCTGATGAAACATAAATTACACATTCAGGATTTTCATCCTGAAATAATATTTTATAGACTTGTTTAATTAGTTACAATTAGTTTAATTAACACGGTAGTAAAGATCGTATATCTGTAATCTGTCCTTAGCTGACTCATACGCATAGCAGACTTAATTATCGGGTTATTAACTCTTTCTAAAATCAATAACTTTAGCTAGTCTATAGCTAAACGTACTTATCATAGGTTTTGGATTATTTTTCCTGCATAATTTCAATAATCATTGTCCCTTAACGAAACAGTAAATGAATTGAGTAAATACAGTCTTGGCTAAAATGTTTGTACACTGTTCTGTATTGATGTTATTGTCTACATGTATGGAGTAGGTTTTGAGTAAATGAGATAAGATAGTTTCTTTTGTACATTTATTCGTCAAACACACAAACTCGCCTATTTTTATAAAATGGTGTGTTTTTGATTTAATATTGTTCAGATAATTTCTCTGTACTTGATCACGCGCGTTTCAGAAGTTATATGGCATCAAATTATTCGACTGTCTAGAAACGGTGTAACAGATATTGCCAGAACTCTGGCGTACCACAATACTGGAACGTCATCGGACTGCAGGAACCGTTGTTTCAGAAAAGTCTACTGGTAGATGCAAAACACCACTGCTCAAAATGACTATGTTTTATTAGGTTAACTCGTTATGTTCGAGTTTAAAAATGTAACATGCCTAAAAGAAACGTATCAGTTATTAGACTTTATGAAGCTTACCATGGGTTTGAAATCATGTTTATAAACAGAGCGACTAATCACACTCCAAAAAAAAATATTTTTTTATTTAAACTCAACACTTCGGCTTACGTTTTTCTCAATGATTACAAAGTCGTTCAAGTTTTTCTGGGATGTGAATACTCGTTTGTGTTTTTTTTAAACATGTAATAAGCCTAATACTAATATTTTATGGCAGATACAGTTGTAACTACATTACACTTCATCCAAACTTCAAAAAAATTTCACTTGTTTCTCAACGATAAAATAAGCCTGGAAATGCGTCTTCTGTGACATTTATGTAATCTTTATTAAATTATTTATTTATGTTTAAGAAAGGAGTCTCTCTCTCAAAAAATAAAATATATAAACTAGCATGCCTTAAGATAGAAACGAACCTATAACACTGTATATTATACACTGGTCTTTAGCTACGAACCAACAACATAGGTCGAATATTAAATAATTTTTTTTTTAAAAAAGGATCTCATTAACTGTATAACGTGGTTTTTTTGAAGTAGCCAAAAATCAGCCTATTGTGAAACTATTGGCAATAGCAGCAAATACATTAAACGTATTCTATCATTGGTTAATCTAGAGTTTCACAGACAACAACTAAAATCTATGACATTGACTTGTTTTTTTAATTTAGCAAAAAGCTACAAAATGGTTATATGAGATAGCCACCCCTAATTTAAACTGTGTAATATTAGATGGAAGCCAGTTAGTCCTCACCACCCACCATCCTACTCCTGAGATACTCTTTTACCAAATAATAGTAGAATAATATGGTGTGTTTTTGATTTAATATTGTTCAGATAATAGTACACTCGATATTACGAGTGTACGTAATACGCATCTCACGGCTGAAAGGGCGAGTATGTTTGATGTGATGGGCATTAGAACGCGCGATCCTCAAATTACGAGGCAATAACTTTGTGTTTCAGGACAGCACTGCTTCTGCCCACAGTATGTGTATTGTACATGAGTATTGTGTTCCAGGACAGCACTGCTTCTGCCCACAGTATGTGTACTGTACATGAGTATTGTGTTCCAGGACAGCACTGCTTCTGCCCACAGTATGTGTATTGTACATGAGTATTGTGTTTCAGGACAGCACTGCTTCTGCCCACAGTATGTGTATTGTACATGAGTATTGTGTTCCAGGACAGCACTGCTTCTGCCCACAGTATGTGTATTGTACATGAGTATTGTGTTCCAGGACAGCACTGCTTCTGCCCACAGTATGTGTATTGTACATGAGTATTGTGTTCCAGGACAGCATTGCTTCTGCCCACAGTATGTGTACTGTACATGAGTATTGTGTTCCAGGACAGCACTGCTTCTGCCCACAGTATGTGTATTGTACATGAGTATTGTGTTCCAGGACAGCACTGCTTCTGCCCACAGTATGTGTATTGTACATGAGTATTGTGTTCCAGGACAGCACTGCTTCTGCCCACAGTATGTGTATTGTACATGAGTATTGTGTTCCAGGACAGCACTGCTTCTGCCCACAGTATGTGTACTGTACATGAGTATTGTGTTCCAGGACAGCACTGCTTCTGCCCACAGTATGTGTACTGTACATGAGTATTGTGTTCCAGGACAGCACTGCTTCTGCTCACAGTATGTGTACTGTACATGAGTATTGTGTTCCAGGACAGCACTGCTTCTGCCCACAGTATGTGTACTGTACATGAGTATTGTGTTCCAGGACAGCACTGCTTCTGCCCACAGTATGTGTATTGTACATGAGTATTGCGTTCCAGGACAACACCGCTTCTGCCCACAGTATGTGTATTGTACATGAGTATTGTGTTCAAGGACAGCACTGCTTCTGCCCACAGTATGTGTATTGTACATGAGTATTGTGTTCCAGGACAACACTGCTTCTGCCCACAGTATGTGTATTGTACATGAGTATTGTGTTCCAGGACAACACTGCTTCTGCCCACAGTATGTGTATTGTACATTAGTATCTCTGACAAATGGACTTTACAAGATTACCATTTTTTTCAAACTCAACATTTCAGCTTATGCTTTTCTCAAGGATTACAACGTCTTTCATGTTTCTCTGAAATGTGATTACTCGTTTTTTTTAAACATTTAATAGGCCTAATACAAATGTTTTATGATAGATACAGTTGTAACTACATTACACGTCATCTACTCTTCACAAACATTTCACTTGTTTCTCAACGACAAAATAAGCCTGGAAATGCGTCTACTGTGACGTTTATGTAATCTTTCTTTATCAATACTCCTTTCTAAAACTTAGAAAGGAGTGTTCGCTCTAAAAAAAAAATGTCTAAACTAGCATGTCTTAAGATAGAAACGAACTAATACTATGTATTATACAAGCAAACTATAATAAAAACATTGCCAATGTAAAAAATGCCAACTTATGAACAGAACACAGATGTATAACACAAAACATATATCAGACATATAAGGTTGTCTCAATTTTTTCTTCTTAGCGCAGCTTGTGTGTCTGATATCTCCATCTTATATGGCTAATCTCTTTTCATAACTTATAGTTTTTCACATTCACAATAATTTTATTCTAGATTATATAAAATTTGAAAACTTCTATAAAAGCTTTATGCTCACGTCTACAGCTCTGTAAGTTTTATTAAAAAACTTGTGTAAAAAGATTTAAGTCTGATAATTAAAATTATATCAGATTTTAATGGTATTATTGTGTAACTTGTTGATGAGTGACAGTTGGTTAGAAAATAGTTTATCATCATTTTAAAATATATAATAGAATAAACTAAATACTTTCGGTTTCAGGAATTAAGATACATTTTAGACATTTTCAGAGATATCTCAATTATGTAGTCAAATCATAGCATTATATTAAGTAATATATAAACAATTTGGTTATAGGTTTTCATTTTCAGGTTTTTTGTTTTAATATTTAGAATATCGTAATACTACTCATGGAAATGTTCATAAATGTTTTAATAAGTTTTGATCGTATCCATATTTTTTTCAGCCGTGTGTTACAGAAGAGATCGACTACACTGATTACGACAACCACTGTTTAGACGAAACAGTAACGATTGAAGATTATTAATGCGATTTGTAGTACAAAAGATTTACTTTAGTTGGCGCTAGTAGTTTTTAGAATTAAAACCTATTCGTATTCATTCTCATAATGACATCAGTGGCACAATATATATTTTAAAATTTCATTACTATATATTTAGTGTCAAAACAAAAACTTGCAGAATATTTTAATCAACAAGATTTTGCCACACTTATTCGTGTAGATATATGTACAGTGAGAGAGTGATATATACAAATAAAAATGAAATAAACTGAACGCTTTATTAGCAATATAAACTATGATGTTATAATTTTGAAAGTAAGTATTATATTGTAAAATCCAGGATAGGATATTGAATTAACTATCAGTATTTTGCTCAAGTACAGTTTTTGTCTCAGTGACTATAGAACTAAATAAGTTGCTCCTACCCTTATAGCCCAGTAATAACTGACATGGATCGAGATATTTTCCATAACAACCAAATTTTTGTTATAGTAACTTCTATATGATGTCAGTATTACATGAGATAAATTCTCATGTGGGGAAATAATATTTTGAGCAAGTCAAAGTATGTCCTTAAAAACGTCAGTTATATAAATATGTTTAGTAATATACGGATACCAATTGGCTTTTACAATAACAAAATGTTTCACCATGGAGAACAAAACGAGTAAGAAGAGAGAATAATAATTCCATAATTAAAAAATGTATGATAAAACGCTTAAAATAGAACTACACGTTTTAAAGCTCATAAGACATACAGCAACAGAATAGAACGCTAAACAGTACACTAAGTTTATTACAAACACTAAAAAATACGTCAAAAGCACAACAACAGTCAAATAATAAGAGTAAACATCTAAATTAGTCAATCAAGTTCTTCGTCATTAACGTTCCTAGAAGTGTTTTGGTATTATGCTTCACACTTGTGATAGATAATATATATGTGATATCCTTCTTGTAATACCCACATGACACACAGAGTTGTTGATTGCTCTTACACAAACAACTAACATCTCTAAGAAGTTCTGTTGGTGCTGCAGCTTTGTTGGTAATTACAGGCAAAACGGACCCATCTTCTACCCTGTACCCATACACCTCTTATTTACCACAGTATTCAAGAGACTCCAAGTACTGACTTTAAGATGAACTTGAATAATGTGAAAGTAGGCGGTCCTGTTTTGTTTTTTTCGTTCAATAGGAACAAAATTTGGCGACATCATCATCAAGCATAGCATTTCTTCACCATATTTGGATTTGACACTGTACGTGTAGAAAACGTGCATAAACGTATCACTGATATCCTGTAGCAAGCTGTTTAATGAAGATTTGTCCCTAACTACTTCTGAAAGACATTTTTTTGATGACTAAAGTATTTTGAGATGTTTAACTTTACCAATTCCATACGTAGATGAAGTCATGTGACATACAGACATTGAAATATAGTGTTGCTTTATATGTAGAAAAATACCTGCTGAATATTTTGCGTGATGTAATAAAAATATTAGAATATCTGTATCATCTGCTGTAAAAATTATCTATTTATGGTCTTCTGCAAATTCAAGTGTCTTTCGAATTATCACTACGCCGGCATCTTTTTCCTGTTCTGTATGATATACATTGACCTGAAGTGGCTTAAGATAAGTTGCCGGTAGGGTAGTAAAATTTTGTTTATTATGTTTGTTCGATAAAATTGATGCCTTGTCTGTAGAAACTGTTGTATTGTTGTTGGTCACCATGTCAGCACACGACATTTGCTGTAGTTGGCGTTTCTTCTATTACGGTCCTTTTATCGTTTTTACTTCGTATCTATCGAAGATCACCCATGCAGCATTCTACGTTTGCTTTATTCAAAATACAGTGGATACCATGGAGTTAAACATCGTGTCCATTGTTCTAGCTTTGAGCGATGGAATCTAATAAATCAGGGCAGAACCATTATACACTCTGTCTGACTTGGTGGAACAAGGTGGTTGATTTGTTATATATGTACTCATGTGAAAAAAAATGCTTTGCTTGTTGTCAATTCTGGATTTTCATTACACTTCCATCTGACCTTAGTTTTGGAGATGAATAATTATATTTGTCAAGTCTAGCAGAACTATGACAAGCTTATTCTACGTTTCTCGCAAGCATGTGAGCCTTGTTGCATTTGTCGTACACAAGGTATTTTTCAGGTGATGATTGCACTTTCTGACGAACCACATCTCTTTTAGCAGCTTAGAGAATCCTTTTAAACCTAATGTTCTACCACTACCATCAATAATTTTACTAACACGAACTATACAAAAAATGTAATGATTTATTACTTGTAATGAAATTAAACAAAATTAAAACAAGTAACTGACAGCAAAAGTTGTAACAGTAGTAAGAACAGCTGAGCAATACTAGTATATTAATAGCAGATATAACAGAAGTAGTAGTGTTACAACTACTAGTATATTAATAGCAGATTTAACAGAAGTAGTAGTGTTACAAATACTAGTATATTAATAGCAGATGTAGCAGCAGTAGTAGCGTTGAAAACAACAACTGGGCATTAATATTACTATCAGCAGTCGTAACTGTTTTAACGTATTGTTCTGAAGTACTCTTTTCATAAATTAAACTAATGTCCATTATATTAACGCATTAAATTGTTTTGAATTTTTACGTGGTCATTGAATTCAAAACATGACATCAAATTACTATAGTTATTCTCAAATACAATCATTAGTGCCTGTTTTCACTTGAGACTTAGAATAGGGCTTTTGTTAATATTAAACATGTTTGGCACATTCACCTTAAAATCCCCAAATGTCTTAATGTCCTAAAATATTAAAGTTTCAATTTGTTTACAAAATCATGCAGTCAATGGTGTATTTAGATAAGAGCTAGAGAGAGCTCAGTCCCAGAGTTCATGGTGTTAATAGAGGCCCATTCATAATTTTATTCTATGTAAAATTACATGGGATGTAGAGTCCACAAAATTATTAGCCCTTAAATCTGCCACTGCAAACAATTAAGTTTAATAGTTTATTAAGCCATTATTGTGAATGAAATTCTGTGCAAAAACGTTTGCTAATTGATTCAATGTATAATAGTAGTGTTTTCAAAAAACTGCATTGTATTGGCCTAACTTTGGCCTACAAAAATAATACTGATATTTCCCCACATAAGAATTTGAATGGATTTTTTTTACACTTTTTTAGATATTCATATGCTCTTTCAATACTAAAACCTGGTTGTTATGGAAAATGTTCGGATTGGCCATATTTTGTGTCAGTTTCTACTCAACTATTATTCCTTATTTTAAAAACGTCTTTTATGTTAACATTGTACAGTAAAGATTGAAATTTGCTCTAAACTTTGTGAAATTAATTAATTTTACATAAAAAGTGTAATATGTTTACAATTTACATGAACTGTTCCTTTTACTATTAATTTTATACAAAAACACAAATTAGAAATAAACGCCAAATGTTTTTCAGACATTGTATAACTAGAAAATACAACTAATAACTACTTTGGTGACATACTAATAAACGTTTAAATTGTTGGTAATTATTCTTCCTCCTTTGTCTGTGACCTCCTTTTTTCTAAATATATTAATTTGCTAGTCATATATATCAAGAAAAAATTTATTTAAAGACAATGTAAATAAACAAGTGTTTCTAGCTTATTACGAATATACAAGAAAAGTTAATCCTACAAAAACTATACAATAATGCTCTATGCATATAGTTAGCAAGTCAAAATAATATCTCCGTTTGCTTTTAAACTAGGTGCAAATTTCTAAAAAGAAGTTAAAATTTAGATACCAAATGAAGCAAAAAGGCATCATTACATTCATTATCTGTTTAAGTTGGTGAGCCGATTCATTTGGTTACACTTTGAAATATTGAAAATATCTTAATAAATACTTAAATCTATATTTCAAAAATATCTGAGTGGCAAATAAAACAACTTATTCAAGTCAAATAAAATTTAAATTAGTATTTACAATCTTCTGAAGTAATAAAATACACTAATTCCATGAAAAACACGCTTTTACTGCGCAAGACTGGATATTTAATCACAGAATTGCATCTTTTCTAACAGCTTGATGTCGTAATATAAGCTGTGTCATTATTTACAAGCTCAAATTTAATAAAATATATATTTACTGCTTAGATACCATAACATTAAAATATATTAACTACCAAAACGAATTACAACGCATATATGGTTATACTAACTTGACATATAATACACATGTTTCTAATCAGAAAATGTGAAAGAAACTGAACCTTTTGTAACTGAACTTTCAAACAACTGTGAACTTTGTCTCAGTACACTGAGTAGTTGTCAGTCAGTACCCAAATGCATTATTGCGTTAGCTTCTAGTACACAAAAGATATCTGCATTCTCATGAAAGTATATTTAATAATAAATATTAAATAATCCTTTTTAATTAACGTGAGAAACTTAAACAATATTTTATTAGATTTTATACCGTTTAGTGGACAAATGGGTTAACATCTAAAGAGAACACAGATAAACAAGGAGATATTACGGCAATATGTACCTATAGAACAACTGCACAGGTTCAAACTTAACCTTAATTATTAAGATCCTTAAATGATATAATTGAAGTCAAATTTACATGAGTTTACATGATAAAAGTTGTTTTTAATTTCATAAATTATAAGTTAAATGTAACACGTTTTCTCGACATGGTAATACTAGAGATAGATGATACTAAAATGGTGAAGAATTATTTAAAATGACTCTACTGTATGTATATATATATATAGAGACAGTTTAACAATGTTGTGACATCAAATCTGAGTCTCAGTTAAACTTTAAAAAAAAACATTGTTTCAATTGTTAACTTGAACTGTGCGCAGGGGTGGTTAAATTAATAAATATATTACTAAGATTAATACCTACATTAAGTCTTGAAAAGTAGAAAACCAGTTTTATCTATATCAGTACAAATGAGTTGTTTTTTTTTTATTGTTAGTTACAATTTATTTTATGTGGCTGTTCTCTCTCTCTTTATAAATGTAATGTATGTAATATTTAACATGTGGATTTAATCTTAATTCCAACATTTGTCTTACATAATATTTAAAAACACTTAGTCTTAATTCTGTGAAAACAATATACCTGTTGCTTATATTTAAAGATAGGCCTAAAAATATCCTTCGGAACAATGGTTAATATTAAAATTATTGACTACTTTTGTTTTCTACAATTTTGACTGATGTTTGAAAAATAAAAGATTTCCTACAAAACAAGAGTAGTCAAAGAAACTGCGTGTGTTTATATTGTACAACGTTAAATTTCATTTCAAAAAATTCTAACAATCCTTTTTAAATCTAGAATGATCAAAGATCTGGATAATTTTTGTAGTGTAATGAAATTTGATACAAATCCGATCACACTTTACAGAGTTATTAACTCAAAACTGCGAAAATGCCCTGTCTTCCCATTGTGAAAAAAAATCTTCCAAATGATCCAGAATACGGATCAGGACCAGATTTTGGGAGGACTGTTCCATACTGACTTCCCATCTTGTGTGAAAGTTTCGTGCACATTGGTTTCCGAGATACATGCGTGGAAACACAGACAGACATATACACACACGGAACCAGCTGCAATACTCTCGTCTCCCAACCTCTGGGGCGAAAGTAATAGTAATAATCAAATGATGTCATATAATATAATCCCATAGTTATTTTTGCTTGTCTGAAACACACAGCTAATGTTTGAGATTATTAGTAATAACTACACGATGCTTCGTTTTCTTATCAGCGATTTACAAAAATATATGATTATAAATATTTAACTTATGAACTTAAGTAAAATAAACACTATCACAACAACAGAAATGAAAATACCTTTAAATCATGAATAATTAGTAGCTGTATACAACAGAATATGGAAATATAGATTTAAGTGTGGAAAACGCTATAATAGATTATTATCATAAATTCATTTTTAACAAAATATAATCAGGACAAGTTATAAAACTTACAGGGTAAAATTAATTAAATTATCAGTTGAATGTGCGCTCTGTTAATAATTGTAAATCGTATTATAATTACTGTACATGGATACAGATTGAAACTTGTATTTTATGTAAATATGAATTTTCGTGCAAAGCTGCACGAGGACTATCTGTGTTAGCCGTCCCTACTTTAGTTGTGAAATACTAGATCATCTCCTGATATATGTTATAAATATCTGAACACATATATCAAATGATCGAATCCTACAATTAAATTAACCCAGGTTGTTTTTATTTGAGAATGCAATTTTTTGTGAGTCGTTGTATTGTAAAACATACAAACTAGATCACTTGCATGCAAAAACTAAAGTAAAAATTTATTGTGAATAAAGCAAATTCTTATTTTTAATAATATTTAATAAAAAGAGACACTTTCACTCATAAGCACACTTATTAAATGATCATATATTCTATTCACATTAGTGAAAATATTTTTGTCCTTATTACTTAAGTCTTTACAAAGTCAAATTTAACTCGTTTTCACACAAAGTTTTTGGTAAAGAACCACGCAATACTACGTTACGCCCAAGATATTTCTGTAGCTGACCAGTATCATTACATATTAATATTTTCTCTTCCAATGAGGAAATTCTGAAACGAAAATACTGCTACAAACGTTGTGCATATATAATATATCTGGGTCTTTGTCACTACTCACAAGAATTATCCACTTTTCTTGTTTTTAAGGAAGTCACTCAAACTTACGTTAAATTTAAGAGTTGTACTTAAATATACGTACAACACGTTCCATACTAAATAAAAGAGAAATTTGCCGTTTATTCTTGTATACAAAATTTTAAATAAAGCATTATTTACATTAAGTTTAATTTAATGTTATAACACGCAGTTTTAGAATGTGATTATCCAGTATTTATTTGCAGATGTAATGAACGTCAATAGGTGAAATTCAATTAATAAACCTACATCAAGCAAACGACCCACATGTATTGTTCATTTCGTTACACATATGAAGTACCATAAATGAGGCCTGTCTTATTTTCCTGTAGATTAGAGAGTTATTTTTACGAATCCTTTAATAAAGTGTTATTTTAAAATATTCGTTACCTTCTTTTAACATTGTTGCCTATCCGGAATATTAAAAACTGTATAACAACAAGTTAAATATGAAATTTGCTTGACCAAGAATGGGAACGGATATTTCTGCAAAACAAATTAAAAAGAACTAAGAACAAAAGTGCTGATACACTTAAAAATATGGATCATATAAAGGTAGCGAATAAATATTCCAGTTTCCCCAAATTGACCGAAATAAACAAGTATTTAGAAGTTGTTTTCTGCATTATTGCATTGCTTGTGTGTTTGTATTTTAAATAGTTCAGAAGCTCCTTTAAATTAAACATCAAAGTAAAGAAAATCACTTGCTTAAAGCATAGATATTTAAATAAAATATCTCAATATATAATATATTTTATAACTTATGTTTTTAACAATGAACATTTATTTTTGTCATTTTAGTCTAATTAGAGGTCTACTTTTCTCTTCTTTGTTTAGTTGTTTTTAAAATTCTAAAATCTTAGTTTTAGAACAGTTTTCCTAACCAGTGACTGTTGTATATAAAGTATTTATATAATCCTTGCTTTGTTCATCATATAAACAACACAAGAAGCTAAAAGTATTTTTAAACACACACACTTTACGTAATTTTGATAATACAAGAAATTTAGTGGATTAGCAAAACAAAATTTCTTGAACCTTCCAGTCATGTTCTAAATACAAATTTAAAAAGGGCACTTAACTTGAAACACACACAAGACGAGAGTATTTTGTAGCAGCTACAAGCACACAAACTGTACATTAATCCGAATGAAAAAACAATTAATTTATAAGGAATAAGGACCAGAACACTCTTCAATTTGCATTGATGCATTTATAGTCCCATCATATAAACAGGTTCAAATCCTGTAGCATCCTCTTCTCTCTATGATAAAACAAGTAATAAAACATAACATTATTAATTGAATAAGGCCTGGCTTCAAATGGCTCTACACATTTTAAAACGTAATAACTTCCAAACGAAAAAGATAATGTAAAAATGGTGTCTATTACGTTATTCTACGTAGAAAAAACTACAGCAAATTATCCAAATTAATCTTTTCAAAAACTTTATTTTGTAGATGTGCTAAAAATAACAGGAAAAATGTTTGGACAATTTTAACAAAATTTTATTGTGGTGTAATTTCCACCACACTTGAATGGTAATTTAAAAAAATCATAGCCGGTTATATCGTCACAATTCAAATATATTTTCAGTTTTATAATAATTATTTTGACTTTTTAGAAATAAAGTAAAATTTAATGTGAATGATTGTTAATGTGGAGGAGGTTTGATTATTATCAAGTTTGTTTGTTTTGAATTAAGTAAAAAGCTACACAATGCGCTATCTGTACTCTGCTCACTACGGGTATCGAAACCTGGTTTCTAGCAGTGTGAGTCCGCAGACTGGTAAGCGATTGCAGACAAAACTCTAGTTTTGTAAAGGATTTATGTTGAGAAACCAATATATTAGGCTGTCAGAAAAAGAAAAAAACATTTGGCAACTTATTTCATTCGTGGTTACACTGATAAAGAGTAATATGTAACTTTGGTAGAGTTCGTCGGTAATGAGAAAGTCAGTATGATTACATCAATACGTTTTGTTGCATCCCTCTTACATACTATAACTTAGCCAAGTATGATCCCAAAAAAGATGTTGAAGACATAAAGTTAAATCTTTATCTTTTTAATCGCATTCAAAGGAAGTGTATTTTTGTTAAAATGTTTCTTAATATATTGACATTCGTTCTACAAAAAAGCAAAAAATAAAAATCACTCACTCTGATACGTGGGCTTTCGGAAGAGCTCACTTGGAAAACATCGCCTGGCAAATTATTAAATATATATTATATATATACTTAAATATTTTAAAATATATTGGTGTTATAAGATAAAGCGCGATAAATAATGACTATTTCTTCAATTTTATGACATTTTTAAACATGTTACCCTACTTTAGCCACTAAATATAAAATTATTTACAACATTTTCGTTTTTTTATCTAAATAAAGATAAATATTAAATACCTTTTGACATAGCACATGCAAAATTATCTTTTTCAACCTACTCATGACCTAACATAATTTTTTTCCTATTATTATTAATAAATTATTAAAGTTTATTTTCTTAATACTATATAAAAAGTGTATTGTACTGAACCTATATATATTACGATTTAACTTACCATTTGCACTCAAGACATTGATTTCTTTTGAATCATCTGCATCTGGATTACTAAGTACTTGATCTCTTTTCTTCCTGGATATTCAAAGAGTAATAAATTTCTATATTGTCAATATATGAGAATATTCCTTGATACAAAATGATAAAAACCCTATAACACGAGCGCTTTCGAAAGTTATATCTTTATTCCTCCGGAGCAAACATAAACCAAATAAAACTATCATATGTCAATATTTATATTTAATTTCGATCATTTTCGGGAGACATGAGGCATTTTGATAAAGGTACTCAGAAATCTGCTGCAGAAACATCTTCCGTACTTTAGGGCTGTGAGTACGATATAAAAATGATGGTCAAATCCCGCTATTAGATGAGAGAGATTATTTCAAGAGTTGCCGATAATTTGTTGTCGAGTAGCTGCGTTTCTTCCAGTTTCAAAATTAGGCATAACTATACACAGAAAGTCTCA